>NC_092237.1:45269920-45537420 GCF_036320965.1 Panulirus ornatus
ATATATATATATAACGCCTGAAAATTCAAATGGTTGAGTTTACCATATACCGAATAAAGAATTCAGTAGATTTTATTTAGGACAACGTGGAGGAACGGAAGTAAGAATATAGCATCATCAGTAAGATGTTCGTGTTGCTGTAGATTCCGATGCTCTATTTCGGCACGTGCCAGACTTCGGCCACCTGACTGACTGCAACAGAAAATTATATCTTCCCATTCAAACCGTAGATAGGAGTAACACAGAATCTTAAACACAGCTTCAGTAGTAACGTCAACATTGGTCTAGGTATGTACAAAGCAGATCCCTTCATAATCGTAAGAACTGCCAGCCAACATGTACGGGTTAGTGAGCTTATCCATGACCTCGTGTCTTGGATCAGCCCGACCCTGCCTGTGGTCACCTGACACGTGGCTTTGGTGACCCAAACCTTGTCTTTGGTGAGCCGACCCATGTTTCTGGTGATCACATTTCTTACTTGACCTTAAAGCCGGACAAGGTCATGCGCATTATATATATATATATATATATATATATATATATATATATATATATATATATATATTTTTTTTTTTTTTTTTTTTTTCAAACTATTCGCCATTTCCCGCGTTAGCGAGGTAGCGTTAAGAACTGAGGACTGGGCCATTGAGGGAATATCCTCACCTGGCCCCCTTCTCTGTTCCTTCTTTTGGAAAATTAAAAAAAATTGAGAGGGGAGGATTTCCAGCCCCCCGCTCCCTCCCCTTTTAGTCGCCTTCTACGACACGCAGGGAATACGTGGGAAGTATTCTTTCTCCCCTATCCCCAGGGAAATATATATATATATATATATATATATATATATATATATATATATATATATATATATATATATATATATATATATATGGATATATATATATATATATACATATATATATATTTTTTTTTTTATGCTATTCGCCATTTCCCGCATTAGCGAGGTAGCGCCAAGAACAGAGGACTGGGCCCCTGAGGGAACATCCCCCCCCCGGCCCCCCCCCCCCTCCGTTCCTTCTTTTGGAAAAAAAAAGAAAAAAAAAAAAGTGCCTAAATGTGTGTGGATGTAACCAAGATGTGAAGACCCTTACTGGAAAAACAATCACTCTTGAAGTAGAACCTTCAGACACAATTGAAAATGTGAAGGAAAATAGTGAAATTGGAGAAAAATGTAGCTTAGACATTGAAGCTTATTGATACAGTGGTAAATTGATGAGAACTGCTATTGACGTTTGTGTAAATAAATTATACATTTCCTTTTTTCCATAGCCAGAGGTTGAACCATTATGTGACATTCTTTTTTTTCATTCATTTCAAGCTAGAAGTTTCAGTTTTCTAAATTGTTTCTTACATTTCTCATATGTATATATATGTATGTGTGTGTGTGTGTGTATATGTGCGTATGTATGTGTATGTGTGTGTATGTGTATATGTATATATATATGTATATTATCCCTGGGGATAGGGGTGAAAGAATACTTCCCACGTATTCCTCGCGTGTCGTAGAAAGCGACTAGAGGGGACGGGAGCGGGGGGCCAGAAATCCTCCCCTCCTTGTATTAACTTTCTAAAATGGGAAACAGAAGAAGGAGTCACGCGGGGAGTGCTCATCCTCCTCGAAGGCTCAGAGTGGGGTGCCTAAATGTGTGTGGATGTAACCAAGATGTGAAAAAAGGAGAGATAGGTAGTATGTTTGAGGAAAGGAACCTGGATGTTTTGGCTCTGAGTGAAACGAAGCTCAAGGGTAAAGGGGAAGAGTGGTTTGGGAATGTCTGGGGAGTAAAGTCAGGGGTTAGTGAGAGGACAAGAGCAAGGGAAGGAGTAGCAATACTCCTGAAACAGGAGTTGTGGGAGTATGTGATAGAGTGTAAGAAAGTAAATTCTCGATTAATATGGGTAAAACTGAAAGTTGATGGAGAGAGGTGGGTGATTATTGGTGCATATGCACCTGGGCATGAGAAGAAAGATCAAGAGAGGCAAGTGTTTTGGGAGCAGCTGAATGAGTGTGTTAGTGGTTTTGATGCACGAGACCGGGTAATAGTGATGGGTGATTTGAATGCAAAGGTGAGTAATGTGGCAGTTGAGGGAATAATTGGTATACATGGGGTGTTCAGTGTTGTAAATGGAAATGGTGAAGAGCTTGTAGATTTATGTGCTGAAAAAGGACTGATGATTGGGAATACCTGGTTTAAAAAGCGAGATATACATAAGTATACTTATGTAAGTAGGAGAGATGGCCAGAAAGCGTTATTGGATTACGTGTTAATTGACAGGCGTGCGAAAGAGAGACTTTTGGATGTTATTGTGCTGAGAGGTGCAACTGGAGGGATGTCTGATCATTATCTTGTGGAGGCTAAGGTGAAGATTTGTATGGGTTTTCAGAAAAGAAGAGTGAATGTTGGGGTGAAGAGGGTGGTGAGAGTAAGTGAGCTTGAGAAGGAGACCTGTGTGAGGAAGTACCAGGAGAGACTGTGTACAGAATGGAAAAAGGTGAGAACAATGGAAGTAAGGGGAGTGGGGGAGGAATGGGATGTATTTAGGGAATCAGTGATGGATTGCGCAAAAGATGCTTGTGGCATGAGAAGAGTGGGAGGTGGGTTGATTAGAAAGGGTAGTGAGTGGTGGGATGAAGAAGTAAGAGTATTAGTGAAAGAGAAGAGAGAGGCATTTGGACGATTTTTGCAGGGAAAAAATGCAATTGAGTGGGAGATGTATAAAAGAAAGAGACAGGAGGTCAAGAGAAAGGTGCAAGAGGTGAAAAAAAGGGCAAATGAGAGTTGGGGTGAGAGAGTATCATTAAATTTTAGGGAGAATAAAAAGATGTTCTGGAAGGAGGTAAATAAAGTGCGTAAGACAAGGGAGCAAATGGGAACTTCGGTGAAGGGCGCAAGTGGGGAGGTGATAACAAGTAGTGGTGATGTGAGAAGGAGATGGAGTGAGTATTTTGAAGGTTTGTTGAATGTGTTTGATGATAGAGTGGCAGATATAGGGTGTTTTGGTCGAGGTGGTGTGCAAAGTGAGAGGGTTAGGGAAAATGATTTGGTAAACAGAGAAGAGGTAGTGAAAGCTTTGCGGAAGATGAAAGCCGGCAAGGCAGCAGGTTTGGATGGTATTGCAGTGGAATTTATTAAAAAAGGGGGTGACTGTATTGTTGACTGGTTGGTAAGGTTATTTAATGTATGTATGACTCATGGTGAGGTGCCTGAGGATTGGCGGAATGCGTGCATAGTGCCATTGTACAAAGGCAAAGGGGATAAGAGTGAGTGCTCTAATTACAGAGGTATAAGTTTGTTGAGTATTCCTGGTAAATTATATGGGAGGGTATTGATTGAAAGGGTGAAGGCATGTACAGAGCATCAGATTGGGGAAGAGCAGTGTGGTTTCAGAAGTGGTAGAGGATGTGTGGATCAGGTGTTTGCTTTGAAGAATGTATGTGAGAAATACTTAGAAAAGCAAATGGATTTGTATGTAGCATTTATGGATCTGGAGAAGGCATATGATATAGTTGATAGAGATGCTCTGTGGAAGGTATTAAGAATATATGGTGTGGGAGGAAAGTTGTTAGAAGCAGTGAAAAGTTTTTATCGAGGATGTAAGGCATGTGTACGTGTAGGAAGAGAGGAAAGTGATTGGTTCTCAGTGAATGTAGGTTTGCGGCAGGGGTGCGTGATGTCTCCATGGTTGTTTAATTTGTTTATGGATGGGGTTGTTAGGGAGGTAAATGCAAGAGTTTTGGAAAGAGGGGCAAGTATGAAGTCTGTTGGGGATGAGAGAGCTTGGGAAGTGAGTCAGTTGTTGTTCGCTGATGATACAGCGCTGGTGGCTGATTCATGTGAGAAACTGCAGAAGCTGGTGACTGAGTTTGGAAAAGTGTGTGGAAGAAGAAAGTTAAGAGTAAATGTGAATAAGAGCAAGGTTATTAGGTACAGTAGGGTTGAGGGTCAAGTCAATTGGGAGGTGAGTTTGAATGGAGAAAAACTGGAGGAAGTGAAGTGTTTTAGATATCTGGGAGTGGATCTGGCAGCGGATGGAACCATGGAAGCGGAAGTGGATCATAGGGTGGAGGAGGGGGCGAAAATCCTGGGGGCCTTGAAGAATGTGTGGAAGTCGAGAACATTATCTCGGAAAGCAAAAATGGGTATGTTTGAAGGAATGGTGGTTCCAACAATGTTGTATGGTTGCGAGGCGTGGGCTATGGATAGAGTTGTGCGCAGGAGGATGGATGTGCTGGAAATGAGATGTTTGAGGACAGTGTGTGGTGTGAGGTGGTTTGATCGAGTGAGTAACGTAAGGGTAAGAGAGATGTGTGGAAATAAAAAGAGCGTGGTTGAGAGAGCAGAAGAGGGTGTTTTGAAGTGGTTTGGGCACATGGAGAGGATGAGTGAGGAAAGATTGACCAAGAGGATATATGTGTCGGAGGTGGAGGGAACAAGGAGAAGAGGGAGACCAAATTGGAGGTGGAAAGATGGAGTGAAAAAGATTTTGTGTGATCGGGGCCTGAACATGCAGGAGGGTGAAAGGAGGGCAAGGAATAGAGTGAATTGGAGCGATGTGGTATACCGGGGTTGACGTGCTGTCAGTGGATTGAAGCAGGGCATGTGAAGCGTCTGGGGTAAACCATGGAAAGCTGTGTAGGTATGTATATTTGCGTGTGTGGACGTATGCATATACATGTGTATGGGGGGGGGGGGTTTGGGCCATTTCTTTCGTCTGTTTCCTTGCGCTACCTCGCAAACGCGGGAGACAGCGACAAAGTATAATAAATATAAATATATATATATATATATATATATATATATATATATATATATATATATATATATATATATATATGTATATGAGAAACCTACATTTGTTCATTATTTCTGTATTCTTGAAGATGTGAATCTTTCCTAAGGTGCTCAAAACTTCGTGCTTCATTTTCCTTATGGCTAATAATATATTCGTGAATCACGTGTTCTTCTATAATATATATATATATATATATATATATATATATATATATATATATATATATATATATATATATATATATCACATAATGCCCTCCAACAGCAAGGGTTCGAACCCTGCACCATTTGCGTGGCAGCTGGGAACGCTAACCGCTCGGCCATGATATCCCTTTTTATGAAAAATATTAGTGATAATTTTTTCATACAGACTGTGAACCAAAACGGAGACACAGAAATATATGAAGACATCACCTGAAATGAACAGGCAAGGAAGACGCCGTCCGCACCAAACGAGAATATGATAATGTCAGACCAGAATAATCAGGGCGAAAACAGAACACATGTGAGAACAAAGAACCCTTCTGAGGACACACCCACACCCTACAAACAGTAGTAAGAATTACGAGTAGAGGAGCCGAGCAGGGACAAGACAACGTTGAGTTCAGGCGGGTTGTGTGTGTGTGTGTGTGTGTGACACAGGCACTTCCTGCAGGGACCGCCGCCAGCCGCTCCCCCCCAGCACACACTTGCTCCTCTCATGCCACCCGCTCCGTTGCTGTTTACTATATTTTGGATATCTTTTCAGTCACGTACGTTCATAGCTACTCCTCCCTTGTCTGTAGCTGAGTTATTCACTGCCCCACCTATAGATTGGAGTCCATATTCTTGCTTTATTATATACTTTTGAAGACTGTATATATATATATATATTTAAACAAATGACTAGGTTTTGGGAGAGATCGGCCAATATGCTGAACTCCACGATAAAGATTGCCAGCGTGGCGGCTCGTGAGTGGCCAAGGACAGAGCGTTCGAAGTGGCTTGTCATCCTGGTGCTTGGAGGAATATTCTTCAGTTACCTTTCTTCTCATTCTAAAAATAGTGCACTGTAAACACCAGCTTATCTCTAACATACGTGTTATCATAGGATGAGGGAGTATTACGTGCTATGATGTCTTGCAAGCCTAGTCGGTGCTATGACGTCTTACAAGCCTAGTGTGTCCCATGCCCTTCCGTCACTTCGGTTTGGTTCTTCCACGTCAACAAACCTGTTGGTAAACACGGCCGAGAGTGTCTTGCAAACACTTGTTAAGTTGTCCGTTTACAAGAATGATATTATAATAGTAACTTCGTTTTTCTTCAACTACATTTTTTCTAAGTAACTGATATGGCATGGGGTAAAATTTGCCCCGTTCACAGCCATCTTAGATAAAAGGAAAATAGATTAGAGGAAAATGACGGAAGAAATTGATTACACCTCCATTCGGTGTCTGATGAGTGACAGTTAAAGGTGGGAAAGGAGCTTCGCTGTTCGGGGAAAGTGGGTATCATAACGGCCAATCCTCATGTAGCTCGGCTTTGCAAAGAAATTACGAAAAGTGGCAGCCAGATGCGGGCCACGGATACCAGCCTTAGATACAGGGACACAAGCAGACAGCTCACATGAGCATAGCCCAAGTAACACCTGTAGAAGAGGGATAGGGCAGCAACATCGCAGTAGATGAAAAGGGATTGGTAGAGGTGATAGGTGGAGACCTGAGGCTAGGCGGCCTCTGATTCCACACTGAGTAAGAGAGGAGTAAAGGATGAGTCAGTCACCCAAGATAGGCGAGCAGTTCTCTGTGCTGAGACGAATAAAACATCGGAAATGAACACCTGCCATCAGGAAAATGATTATGGTACCTATGCAAGACCCTGGCGTAACCGTCTCTGCTTGCTTGTGGTAACACTGCGAGTGAAGTGAGACCTGGCGAGGTTGTATCATCGAAGTACAGTCTTGTCGAACACCTCAACCTTTAATTTGAAAGAGTCCACCCTTTCCCTGCTACTGATTGTGGCGCAGCCTTGAAGCTGCAGGAACCTGTGGAGATCGGGTTCTTTAGGTTATATGACGACAAGGAATGCAACACCAGCTTCTGCGCGGCAGACTTTGTGCCGTTTATCCAAAAGACAATAGAGTTATGCTCAACATGAATATGTTATTACAAGGTTGAATAGTAATATTTTGACATTTAACGGAGGGAAACGAGTCAGACGGAGAAAGAGATTTCGGCTGAAGTTTTTTCATGTCTTAATATGACCAGACTACTGCTACCCCATTCTCATAAGCTCCAAAGATCCGAATTAAGAAAGAAGATATGTTTAGTGCAAGAGAAAAGAGTATCTGAGTAAGGAGGGGATGGATAATGAATTCAATTATGAAGAGTGCAATCATATGCATAAGAGTGAAAATGGTTAGAGGTTGAAAGAGATTATGAACAACAAAAGGAAAGAAAAAGAAAGTGAATACGATCAGAGATTGAGAGAGATTCTTATGAAGAACGAAAAAAAGTAGACGATCAGACAGACCCACAGGTACACCACTGTTGATAGGATAAGAGGAAGGAACCGATCCATGAAGCATTACCCGTGATGGAACGATTAGAGAGGAACCTTTGCACTTGAGAAGAGAGAGAAGCTGAAAATTCAAAGGAAGTCCAGAAAGCAGAGACTGTGCCACATCCTATCGATTGCTTTTATGTCGAGGGCCACGGCACGGGTTCCACCCAACTCCTTGAGAGAAGGAGGACCACAGGGTTCACACAGTGCACCTCGCACTGGGACAGCTGTACCGGTGATCTCAAAGAAGGTACTGGGATTCTGAATGTGTGTAAGAAAGTGAGACTTGAGGCGATTTTCATAGAATTCAGAGGTATCAGAGAGAGAGAGAGAGAGAGAGAGAGAGAGAGAGAGAGAGAGAGAGAGAGAGAGAGAGAGAGAGAGAGAGAGAGAGAGAGAGAGATGAGGCGGTAGTTAGAAGGGTTAGGACGCTGTCGTCTATAAAGAATGGGCTCTACCAAGACATGCTTCCAATTAGAACTAAAAATTTGGGGTTTCAGACAGAAATGAAACAGGCGAGCAAGGATGGGAGCTAACTCAAGCTGCACACATGTTGAGGACAACATTAGGTATGCCATTTGGACGGAATACATTGCGTGTATAGCTGGCAAAGTACTCACGCGACCTTAGGGAGAAAACTATAAGGGGTGGAGGGTTGGGACACAGGACACTGAATCATCCAGAGTAGAGTTACATGAGGAGGTGTCGAAAATAGGTGCTTTAGCATAAGGAATGTTAGCTCGAGAGAGAGAGAAGGAAAGGTTGAAGCCTAGTACAGTGTATGTAGAGGCGATGTGAACAGTACACCTCGAGGATCAGTGGAGAGTACTAGGCCTTTGTGAAATAACGGTTTGCCAGGGCGAGCGGCAAGGAAGTAATCACTGCCAAAGCTCTGGTGGCGAGAGCCATGTTATCAGTACTTTTATATCAGACTCAAATACGTTTAGATCATCAGATATATGAACAACCGATGCTTGTGATATTTACCCTCAGTGTGACACCACCGCCTCTATAATTTTCCATCGAAAAAGCGAAACTGATTCTCCAGATACATTATGTAAGGGAGTTGGCCAGAGGCCACGGGACCAGACCTGAGACGTATGAACACACTGTGGACATAACCCTTCTATGAGGGTTTTGGTAGACTGACTCACTGACTCGCTCATTTATCTCGTCACAGGACTCGAGGTCTCTCCACCCCAGAATATTTTTGCCCCCGACTGAAATAGCCACATCGAAGCAGGCGCCTCCGTGCCAGGAAACTAGGGTTTTTAAGTTTGTAAATATAAGCAACTCAGTAATCAGCTAACCAACTCCTTTTACTCAAGTTCATGCGGTATATAAAGTGGTAAGCACTACGGGCGAAATTTATAATCAACACATAACATGTGAGACGAGGATAAGAGGCTAGGCTACGTACGGGGAAGCTAGGCTACGTACGTATGTATGGGTTACACGTCTAACACCATAAACCCACAGCCGATACTAACTCGCTCCGCTCATGACAAGAAATTTATAACGCTGATATATATATATATATATATATATATATATATATATATATATATATATATATATATATATATATCCTGGGTACGAGGGACAACGAATACTTCCCACTTATTCCCTGTCGTAGGCGACTAAAACGGGTGAAAGTAAGAAACGAAATTCTCCCCGCCTGTTTTACTTTTCCAAAAGTAAGAACAGAAAAGGCGGCCACTGAGAAATTTTCCCCTCTAAGGCTGTCATTTGTGCTTTGCTCTACCTCGTTAACGCGGACAAGCTAATATCAGAATTAGTTCAAGTACCCGCAACGTGAATCTACCTGCCGAAAAGATACCAACACCCGAGCAGCCGGGCGAAAGGCGGCTCAGTGTTCGTCCTTTGTGTGTTTTACTCTGTGGTTCTGATGCTGGATTGATGACCAGTTGTTTTGTTGATAACCATTCCATCCAGCATCATAATACAATGGCTAATACAATGGCGGCACAGTGCTCTGAACCAGCCATTCCAGAACATGGAGTCATACCAGTACAATAAAATGGGTTTCTGTCTGTTCGTTCCCGGTTTCTAGTCTAACACGGTAAAAAAGATCTCAGACGCGCGATGACTAACCCCCATACGTAGTTGACAGGATAGAAATTGCTGGCTGTTGAAGTGAAATATTTTAGGAAAAATGTTTTTCTGTCGAATAATAGGGGAAGTATGGAGGAGAAAATGTTGGTGTGAGTGGTTATACCACTGAACCATTACCATCCGCCCTTCAAGGTGTTGTGACCAAGAAAGGAGGCAATGAGAGGTTGGTGAGAAAGGTCGTACTAGCCAAGAAGAGAGGGAACGCTGGTGATGAGGGAGCATGTGGTACCCAGGGAGGAAAGGAGTGGTGGTGGTTAGAGATGATGTAGTGGCCAGGGTGGAAATGCGTGATGTTAGAGAGAGGGTGTGGTAGCCTTCCGCACGGGCAAGCTCACTACAGACCTGATCTGTTTGCACGACAGAGATTAGAGGGATTTTCCATGAAACACTTGTGTCGTCTGCAGTGCAGAGTATTGCCTGGAATGTATCAAGAATATCTGTATAAATTTCCATGGCCAAACATGGAATTTTCTTCATGTTACGGGCTTGGTTTCAGTTCCATGTTAAACTATTTTATATGGGGTATAACTTTAGCAAAATCTTATGCCATTTAAGTTTGCAGAGTTTGCGGAAAAACTGCATCAAGTTTAAGGAGTGTATATATATATATATATATATATATATATATATATATATATATATATATAATGCTTCCCTTCCCTTTACCGTCAATCTAATCATTCTGTGGTACCCTTAAATCCCAGTTTCTAAAACAAGTAACAGAATCTAACAGTCATAAGGACAGCAGTCCTTATGTATTTCAGTAACCGTTGCTGATCAGATCTTCCCATATGTCAGACAACCGAGAAGGTCAAACAAGGTAACAAGTTATCTGTGGTCGTAAGCCAGTGGAAAACGGGAGAAATATGGGAAGAAAGAAAACGAATAAAGCCGCTCCCTGACGAGATGGTCTCTGAAAAATCTGACTTTTGACGGCCGAGTGATGAGTCCCTTGGGTCTCCTGGCCTGGTGTGGGAGACACCGAGTCAGCAAGGTGTCGAGGGTGAGGGAGGCGCGGAGGATGGAGGCAGCAACCGGAGGCGAAGTAGCTGCCTTAGAAGTGTTCAAATTTTGTGTTCCTTCGTTTTTTCCACTATATCTTGATTTACGTCTGTATATGCTTCTCGTTTTCTCCACTTTTCTTTTATTTCTTTTTATGTTTCTAATTTCCAGTTTTCTCTGTCATGCAGAGTAATCAGTGCTGCTCCTGAGCTTCCGCACTCTGAAATCGAGTTCTTTTTTTACAACCAACAAACATCTGTTATGGAACACTGACCACTTCATGTAGCTGTGTTGATTTCGAGGCATGGAACACTTAGCTGAAAGCACAGCGCCTGAACCATCTTAGTAACCAAAACTTCTCCAGAAAAACACAAGAGGAGGACAAGTATCCAGCAAACGGTCGTCTCTGAGAGGCAGGCGTACCGTTGTCCCAGTGAACCAGCAGCGGAGCAGGCGGCACGAGTCAGGGGAGGAGGGGGTGAATGGGCTATGGTCGGTCCTCCGCCCAGCTGGCGAAGCTCTGCCACCTCCACCTGCCACGGGACTGATTTATTCGTGTTTATGACAGTGATTGACAACGGTGGCGAGTGTTATCGCGATGTTAATATTAAGACACGTGAAGGTGGGGGCTTGGAGTGGTTACTTAGGCTTTAGGCCCGTCGTCTGCTGGGGGTCACTGAAGCCGTCTACGTCACGTAAAAAAAAAACCATACCAACCGTTGAAAAATCTGAAACACCTTTTTCAAGTGTTCAGTATAACTGTGAGAGTGTACAGGCTATACCTGGGCGGCAGGCGTGGGTGTGTATGCGAGGAGAATAAGGCACAGGAATGGCCGACGGAAGACTGTTTCTGTGAAAGTAAATTGTGATAGACTTTTGACTACGCTCATGCGCCCTTTTTGAGCACGAGCTGATATACTGTTGTACATGTAACTGATGTAACACTGCACCAGGTGCTGTCCAATAAACGATGATAATGATGATGTTAATGATAATGATGATGATGATGGTGATGATGAAACAGGAAGTGAATGTAGATATAAAGAATGGACGTACTACATACATTTGTGAGAAGACGGAAACGAATAAATATGTGAAAAAGAAATCAGCGTAATTATCTTTACGTAAATGAAATTAAAGTAATTTTAGGGAAGATCATTTAAAGTAAAAGGGAACGTTCGTGAGACGTTCTCTTATTAAATTGATCATCATTTCTGTTACGTCCTCGATCCTCAGACCGGTTTATACTGTGTTCTGTATAGACCAAGACATACTGGGCGACGCTGGGACGTGGAATACCATGGGACGGCCCCGATGTTCAGTGACCTTGTGGCAACACTGCAAGTTCACGGACGCTTCCACACAAACTATTATTCATGTTTATATTTTTGTCGTTGTTTTATGCGTATGAAGAACCTAACCTACAGGAGGAAGCTCGAGAAGCTTAACACATGCTGAGCCACATCTAACTGACCTGTCTGACGCTACTGGGCTACATGACCGACCTGCTTGCTACCCTGCTACATTCGCCCTGACGCGCGTCGTCTGCTGGACCAGGACGCACGCCGGCCGTACGTACGGCACGGTCTACTCCCCCCGCCCACAACCGTGCCTGCTGCAGGCATGATCCCGCCGTGTGCATGTCATTAATTACTTGTGTATTTGTTGGTCGAGCTCGCGCGCTGCCCCTCCTAATTCCGACCGGAAAATATTGTCATGGTAAAAGCTGCCTAACGTACATAGACAAGTAATATACCGGAATATACATTAATTTGTAAGGCAAAGAAATTGTACGTGAACTAGAAGAGAGAAGACAACAGGTAGTACAGAGGCAAACCAAGTGAGAGCAGAGAATGGAAGACGACAGGGACAGCATGAGCAGGGAGGGAGTGGTGAGGAAGGTGGAGGGCACGGGCTGGTGGTGGTGGTTTAATCTACGTCTGACCTAAAAGTGTGGAGGCCATGGTTACCATCAGGGGCTAGTCTAGAAAGAGAGAGAGAGAGAGAGAGAGAGAGAGAGAGAGAGAGAGAGAGAGAGAGAGAGAGAGAGAGAGAGAGAGAGAGAGAGGCAACGGTGCCGGAGGAAGGAAGCTGAGGCAGTAAGAGCCGAGAAGGAAGAAGAGCACCTCTGCTGGGACGAGTGTGTTGGGGGGTAAGTAAACAGATGGTTTATAGCGCAGGAAAGATGGAGGTACTCCCCAAGGGCGGGGGCAGGTGAGAGGAAGGTGAAGTGTGATGAATAATGAATAAGCAAGCCAAGATCAACACCGTTAATCATAAGGAGAAGCCAGCCATGTTGCCTCACCTGCCAGTGTGTGTGTGTGTGTGTGTGTGTGTGTGTGTGTGTGAACCTCGACCTCCACAAACTTGGGGAAACTTTGACCCTGACGAGGGAGGTCCTTCGTGAAGGTGAAGGGAAGAGAAAATGCAGCAGACATGGCTTAACGGGAGTCTCTCTCTCTCTCTCTCTCTCTCTCTCTCTCTCTCTCTCTCTCTCTCTCTCTCTCTCTCTCTCTCTCTCTCTCAGCTGGAGTTAAGGAGAAACCTTCTCAATCCGACAGGAAAGAAAAAAGAGAGAGAGAAGAGCTCCTTGACCTGGCGGAGGGAAGGAAGAAGCTCATTATCCTGGCAGAAGTGAGGTGAAAGGCATCGGGACCAGACGGAGGGGAAACTTTCGTGATCTAGTGAGGGGAAAATATCTTAACCCGACGGAGGAAAAACCAATATGACCGGAATGCCTCCATCTTTCATTTTTTTTCCCCTTTTTTTTTTCCAAGGGTAACTTTAGGGTGTTATGAATAAAGTAGATCTTCCGATCTGGTGAAATGGTTGGCTGGAGGTTTGAGACCTGCCCGGGTAAAGAGGAGCCTTTCAAGACATGGTGAGGGTGGGTGGTGGAGCGAGGGTGCAGATCGTGAGCGGCAGATGCCGAGGGTGGCTGGGTGGGAGGAGTTGAGGCTGGTATAATGACCTCACACGACCTTGAACTGGAAGCTGAGAGAGGCGGACCTAAAGCAGATGGTTGACTGCTGCGTCAAGTGCGGCGCGAGCGGTGGCGGCTGGAGCTGCCCCCCACACCAGCAGTATCAATACGACCCCCTCCAACGGTGCCTGCCCGAGTCTGCACACCTGCCTCTTCCTTCCCCTGCAGCAGCGTCTGCCCAGGTCCTCCCACCTGATTATCTTTTTTTCATACCCCTCCAGAGGCGTCGCCCCAGGTCCTCGCACCTTACCTCTCCCCAACTCATAACACTGTTAGCTTACTATTATACGACGGTCGAGAACAGGAGCTCCCAAACTTTTGAATCTGTCGACCCCATCACAGACTTCATCGATCCCCAATCACATACTCAGTATATATATATATATATATATATATATATATATATATATATATATATATATATATATATATATATATATATATATATAGTATAAGAACGGGACAAGAATCAAATGCCTTGTTTAATCACGTTAAAAACTATGACCATTGTATTGACTGGAGTAATGCCATCTCAGTTATTAAGTCTAACTCTATTACCAGGAGAAATATCATTGAATCTTCTATTATTAGATACACAAAGAATTATAATCTTAATATTAGTGATGGTCTGTACAAATTAGATAACTTTATTGTTGATAAAATTTGTAAAATGATAAGTTTATGAACGCTCGTTGTATGTTTTGGACAATCACATGTTTACCAAATGGCGTCCTAGCTTCGTCTCTTCGATGTATATCAACTGACTGTTGAATTTCTCTCTTGTGTCTCCCCTGATGATGTGATTATGACATGAAAGTGCACTTGGGAACTTATCGTGTTTCATTTTCCCCGTGTACTCTTAGGAATATATATATATTTTTTTTTTTTGCTTTGTCGCTGTCTCCCGCGTTTGCGAGGTAGCGCAAGGAAACAGACGAAAGAAATGGCCCAACCCACCCCCATACACATGTATATACATACGTCCACACATGCAAATATACATACCTACACAGCTTTCCATGGTTTACCCCAGACGCTTCACATGCCTTGATTCAATCCACTGACAGCACGTCAACCCCGGTATACCACATCGCTCCAATTCACTCTATTCCTTGCCCTCCTTTCACCCTCCTGCATGTTCAGGCCCCGATCACACAAAATCTTTTTCACTCCATCTTTCCACCTCCAATTTGGTCTCCCACTTCTCCTCGTTCCCTCCACCTCCGACACATATATCCTCTTGGTCAATCTTTCCTCACTCATTCTCTCCATGTGACCAAACCATTTCAAAACACCCTCTTCTGCTCTCTCAACCACGCTCTTTTTATTTCCACACATCTCTCTTACCCTTACGTTACTTACTCGATCAAACCACCTCACACCACACATTGTCCTCAAACATCTCATTTCCAGCACATCCATCCTCCTGCGCACAACTCTATCCATAGTCCACGCCTCGCAACCAGACAACATTGTTGGAACCACTATTCCTTCAAACATACCCATTTTTGCTTTCCGAGATAATGTTCTCGACTTCCACACATTCTTCAAGGCTCCCAGAATTTTCGCCCCCTCCCCCACCCTATGATCCATTTCCGCTTCCATGGTTCCATCCGCTGCCAGATCCACTCCCAGATATCTAAAACACTTCACTTCCTCCAGTTTTTCTCCATTCAAACTCACCTCCCAATTGACTTGACCCTCAACCCTACTGTACCTAATAACCTTGCTCTTATTCACATTTACTCTTAACTTTCTTCTTTCACACACTTTACCAAACTCAGTCACCAGCTTCTGTAGTTTCTCACATGAATCAGCCACCAGCGCTGTATCATCAGCGAACAACAACTGACTCACTTCCCAAGCTCTCTCATCTCCAACAGACTTCATACTTGCCCCTCTTTCCAAAACTCTTGCATTCACCTCCCTAACAACCCCATCCATAAACAAATTAAACAACCATGGAGACATCACACACCCCTGCCGCAAACCTACATTCACTGAGAACCAATCACTTTCCTCTCTTCCTACACGTACACATGCCTTACATCCTCGATAAAAACTTTTCACTGCTTCTAACAACTTTCCTCCCACACCATATATTCCTAATACCTTCCACAGAGCATCTCTATCAACTCTATCATATGCCTTCTCCAGATCCATAAATGCTACATACAAATCCATTTGCTTTTCTAAGTATTTCTCACATACATTCTTGAAAGCAAACACCTGATCCACACATCCTCTACCACTTCTGAAACCACACTGCTCTTCCCGAATCTGATGCTCTGTACATGCCTTCACCCTCTCAATCAATACCCTCCCATATAATTTGCCAGGAATACTCAACAAACTTATACCTCTGTAATTTGAGCACTCACTCTTATCCCCTTTGCCTTTGTACAATGGCACTATGCACGCATTCCGCCAATCCTCAGGCACCTCACCATGAGTCATACATACATTAAATAACCTTACCAACCAGTCAACAATACAGTCACCCCCTTTTTTAATAAATTCCACTGCAATACCATCCAAACCTGCTGCCTTGCCGGCTTTCATCTTCCGCAAAGCTTTTACTACCTATATATATATATATATATATATATATATATATATATATATATATATATATATATATATATATTAAATCAGCAAAATTGAACAAGTCTGGAACATGAAAAATACCTTTTAACTGCATCAGTTTGTATCCTTAATGAGATGAATGGGCCTCATGATAATAATCAATACGTCACAGTTTTCCATCTTACTTTGTGGGCCAAGAAAAACTTGCTCTGTCTCTCCTTCACTTTAGAAACTATTAACTGTTCAAGCTTTTAAAGTTGTTTACCCCAAGAAATTTTATCGACCCTTCTGTCGACCCTGCACATTAATCGACCCCCTGCACAGAGTCATCGACCCCTGGGAGGTGTGTGATGATCACTTTGGGATCCACGAGTCTAAAACGACTGCACGACTGAGATGGTCACACCACAGTACTCTGGAGCGTGGCAGGGTCACCACACTGGAATGATGTGGTAACAGCCCCCACCTCGGGAGAGAGAGAGAGAGAGAGAGAGAGAGAGAGAGAGAGAGAGAGAGAGAGAGAGAGAGAGAGAGAGACGATGTACGATGACCTCAAGTGTGGAAAGTCACCTGAGGTGATCGGGGAAAAGGGCACTAGACCCTAAGGTCGAAGAGACGGAAGACCCGGGATGACCTGAGGTCACTTGTGAAGAATGGGAAACAGACCTGTTATGACCGAGGTCGATGGTACTACCGTAAACACTAACGCCTCCACACATCCCCCCACCCCGTTCCCCCAGGTACATCTACACGTCTTTATGATGCCTCATCAAGTATTACAGGTCGCACTGTGCTCCAAGTGTGACAAGTCGTACTGTGCACCAGGTGTAACAAGTCGTACTGTGCACCAGGTGTGACAGGTCGTACTGTACCGGGTGTTACAGGTCGTACTGTGCACCAGATGTGACAGGTCGTACTGTGCACCAGGTGTGACAGGTCGCACTGTGCACCAGGTGTGACAGGTCGTACTGCACCAGGTGTTACAGGTCGTACTGTGCACCAGGTGTGACAGGTCGTACTGTGCACCAGGTGCGACAGGTAGCACTGTGCACCAGGTGTGACAGGTCGTACTGTGCACCAGGTGTGACAAGTCGCACTGCACCAGGTGTTACAGGTCGTGCTGTGCACCAGGTGTGACAGGTCGTGCTGTGCACCAGGTGTTACAGGTCGTGCTGTGCACCAGGTGTGACAGGTCGTACTGTGCACCAGGTGTGACAGGTCGTACTGTGCAGAAGTGATAACCTAACCACTGTGTCATGCGACCCAAGGCATCAGTCTGGTGCCATCTCCTGCAAGACCGCGACCCGCGAGGCTTCATCACAGATACGGTTGTTGAACACCTCCACATATATGAACAACACTCAAGTCTGAGCAAACAGATGCCTCTGGCATGAACGCCAGCCATAACGATGTACCTGCTTCGTGGGAGATACCTCGCTAACACACTCAGGTGTGAGCAGACAGATGCCTCTGACATGAGCGCCAGTCATAACGATGTACCTGCTTCGTGGGAGATACCTGGCTAACGTGTATAAATATGACCAGCTCGCGAGACACACCGGCCGACAAACCCTGTGGGGAGGGAGGCGATGCATGGTAAGGTCAGGGGAGCGAGCGAGCTACTCCCTATGTGTCGGAGACGATTTTCTGGCTCTGCCACACACTGCTCACCCCAGCTGGTACACAAGGTGGGGGTAGAGCGAGAGACACTCTGCTGAGTTAGGGGGGTGGGTTGTGGGGCGCCCCACGGGAGCGAGGCTCCCCGCCCGAGACGTGTGGGTCTCGGCTACGTTGTTCTTGGCCGCCGTCAGTGGCCTTCAGGTGCCGGAAGGAGGAGGACCAAGGCTGGGGGGCAACACACTGCTGGCTCCCGGGCGGCCGGTGGTGGGTCGTGAGGCTGAGCCCAACTACCACATAACCTTGTGTTACTGAGCGGGTTACCACTGCCCGCCCACCACATTGCCTCACATCGAAGTAGCGTAGCATGCGGGAGTGACTTGGCCTCCACAAGATGCTTATCTTCCCTCAAGGCGAAAGTGAAGTCACACAGCGCCTTGTCTGGTCCACCTCCACGCAACTCGTAGACGCTGAGCGTTCCCCTCCCCCACCTGCTACGGCGAGACTACCACACACACACACACACACACACACACACACACACCACCAGCAGGTAATGAGACACGGAGAGCGTCACTTCTGAGTCGTAGTTGTTGCCGTCACTACACGTCACACTCGTCACACACACACACACCCTGGGGGACGGGGAAACAGAGAGGATGGAGTGGAAATCCTGAGGCATTTTCCTCTCCATAAATGAACACTAAGATGCGTCAGAAGGAACTGTATTTACCTGGATCAAATATGAGCTCGCACTGCACACCACACGACGTGGCCTGAATGACACAAGACCAACACGCCATCACACAGAGAGGCAGGCAGTAGTGCTCATCAAAATTTCACACCATTAATGGTGAACTTTGATAACAAACCACACATGACTCGAATTATCGACCTAAGGCAAACTTGTACAAAAATGTCGCGAACACACACACACACACACACACACACACACACACACATATGCATACACAAACATACATGCATACACACAAAGGTGTACCTGCGTATCATGATCAGACGCACACACCTGTACCTTCATGATCAGACGCACACACCTGTACCTTCATGACCAGACGCACACACCTGTACCTTCATGACCAGACGCACACACCTGTACCTTCATGATCAGACGCACACACCTGTACCTTCATGACCAGACGTACACACCTGTACCTTCATGACCAGACGCACACACCTGTACCTTCATGATCAGACGCACACACCTGTACCTTCATGACCAGACGCACAACACCTGTACCTTCATGACCAGACGCACACACCTGTACCTTCATGATCCAGACGCACACACCTGTACCTTCATGACCAGACGCACACACCTGTACCTTCATGACCAGACGTACACACCTGTACCTTCATGATCAGACGCACACACCTGTACCTTCATGACCAGACGCACACACCTGTACCTTCATGACCAGACGTACACACCTGTACCTTCATGACCAGACGCCCACACACCTGTACCTTCATGATCAGAACGAACACACCTGTACCTTCATGACCAGACGACACACACCTGTACCTTCATGACCAGACGCACACACCTGTACCTTCATGACCAGACGCAACGACCTGTACCTTCATGACCAGACGCACACACCTGTACCTTCATGACCAGACGCACACACCTGTACCTTCATGACCAGACGCACACACCTGTACCTTCATGACCAGACGCACACATCTGTACCTTCATGACCAGACGCACACACCTGTACCTTCATGACCATGACCAGACGTACACACCTGTACCTTCATGACCAGACGCACACACCTGTACCTTCATGACAGACGCACACACCTGTACCTTCATGACCAGACGCACACACCTGTACCTTCATGACCAGACGCACACACCTGTACCTTCATGACCAGACGCACACACCCTGTACCTTCATGATCCAGACGCACACACCTGTACCTTCATGACCAGAACGCACACACCTGTACCTTCATGACAGACGCACACACCTGTACCTTCATGACCAGACGCACACACCTGTACCTTCATGACCAGACGCACACACCTCGTACCTTCATGACCAGACGCACACACCTGTACCTTCATGACCAGACGTACACACCTGTACCTTCATGACCAGACGCACACACCTGTACCTTCATGACCAGACGCACACACCTGTACCTTCATGACCAGACGCACACACCTGTACCTTCATGACCAGACGCACACACCTGTACCTTCATGACCAGACGCACACACCTGTACCTTCATGACCAGGACGCACACACCTGTACCTTCATGACCAGACGCACACACCTGTACCTTCATGACCAGACGCACACACCTGTACCTTCATGACCAGACGCACACACCTGTACCTTCATGACCAGACGCACACACCTGTACCTTCATGATCAGACGTACACACCTGTACCTCATGACCAGACGAACACACCTGTACCTTCATGACCAGACGCACACACTGTACCTTCATGACCAGACGCACACACCTGTGCTTCATGACAGAACTCTGTACCTTCATGACCAGACGCACACACCTGTACCTTCCATGACCAGACGCACACACCTGTACCTTCATGACCAGACGTACACACCTGTACCTTCATGACCAGACGCACACACCTGTACCTTCATGACCAGACGCACACACCTGTACCTTCATGACCAGACGTACACACCTGTACCTTCATGACCAGACGCACACACCTGTACCTTCATGACCAGACGTACACACCTGTACCTTCATGACCAGACGCACACACCTGTACCTTCATGACCAGACGCACACACCTGTACCTTCATGACCAGACGTACACACCTGTACCTTCATGACCAGACGCACACACTGTACCTTCATGACCAGACGCACACACCTGTACCTTCATGACCAGACGCACACACCCTGTACCTTCATGACCAGACGCACACACCTGTACCTTCATGACCAGACGTACACACCTGTACCTTCATGACCAGACGTACACACCTGTACCTTCATGACCAGACGTACACACCTGTACCTTCATGACCAGACGCACACACCTGTACCTTCATGACCAGACGTACACACCTGTACCTTCATGACCAGACGCACACACCTGTACCTTCATGACCAGACGTACACACCTGTACCTTCATGACCAGACGCACACACCTGTACCTTCATGACCAGACGCACACACCTGTACCTTCATGACCAGACGCACACACCTGTACCTTCATGACCAGACGCACACACCTGTACCTTCATGACCAGACGCACACACCTGTACCTTCATGACCAGACGCACACACCTGTACCTTCATGACCAGACGCACACACCTGTACCTTCATGACCAGACGCACACACCTGTACCTTCATGACCAGACGACACACCTGTACCTTCATGACCAGACGCACACACCTGTACCTTCATGACCAGACGCACACACCTGTACCTTCATGACCAGACGTACACACCTGTACCTTCATGACCAGACGCACACACCTGTACCTTCATGACCAGACGTACACACCTGTACCTTCATGACCAGACGTACACACCTGTACCTTCATGACCAGACGCACACACCTGTACCTTCATGACCAGACGCACACACCTGTACCTTCATGACCAGACGCACACACCTGTACCTTCATGACCAGACGCACACACCTGTACCTTCATGACCAGACGCACACACCTGTACCTTCATGACCAGACGCACACACCTGTACCTTCATGACCAGACGCACACACCTGTACCTTCATGACCAGACGCACACACCTGTACCTTCATGACCAGACGCACACACCTGTACCTTCATGACCAGACGCACACACCTGTACCTTCATGACCAGACGCACACACCTGTACCTTCATGACCAGACGCACACACCTGTACCTTCATGACCAGACGCACACACCTGTACCTTCATGACCAGACGCACACACCTGTACCTTCATGACCAGACGCACACACCTGTACCTTCATGACCAGACGCACACACCTGTACCTTCATGACCAGACGACACACCTGTACCTTCATGACCAGACGCACACACCTGTACCTTCATGACCAGACGCACACACCTGTACCTTCATGACCAGACGCACACACCTGTACCTTCATGACCAGACGCACACACCTGTACCTTCATGACCAGACGCACACACCTGTACCTTCATGACCAGACGCACACACCTGTACCTTCATGACCAGACGCACACACCTGTACCTTCATGATCAGACGTACACTGTTTACAAAATATGACTGAAATCATTTTTACTACGTATTTTCCTCCGGGCGTCACGGTGAGGTACATGAGCCTGGCGATAACAGCTGTGGTTTTACTCTGAAGGCGCAGCGGGTGGCCAGAGGGAGGCTGGAGGCCGGTGGCTGGGCTGAGGCCAGAGGGAGACTAGAGGCCGGTGGCGGGGCTGAGGCCAGAGGGAGGCTGGAGGCCGGTGGCGGGGCTGAGGCCAGAGGGAGGCTGGAGGCCGGTGGCGGGGCTGAGGCCAGAGGGAGGCTAGAGGGGTGGCGGGGCTGAGGCCAGAGGGAGGCTAGAGGCCGGTGGCGGGGCTGAGGCCAGAGGGAGGCTGGAGGCCGGTGGCGGGGCTGAGGCCAGAGGGAGGCTGGAGGCCGGTGGCGGGGCTGAGGCCAGAGGGAGGCTAGAGGCCGGTGGCGGGGCTGAGGCCAGAGGGAGGCTGGTGGCTGGGCTGAGGCCAGAGGGAGGCTGGGAGGGGCAAGTGGGGGTGGCGGTAAACATCGAGGGAATATGGAAGAAAAAGACTGTGGAGACGCTTGGAAGAAAATGGGAATCAAGAGGTTAATGATCATCACAAAGGGACACTTGGAAGAAAGTGGGAATCAAGAGGTTAATTATAACCACAAAAGGACACTTGGAAGAAAATGGGAATCAAGAAGTTAAACTACAAAAAAAACTTAAAAGAAATAAACAAAATAGCAGAGAATAATTAAGTCATGTGAATGATCGGAACAAATAAAGACTGGGAAAATACACCGAAAAAAAGGGGTAAGTAATTTATAATGTACACTGAGCAAGAAATGATGAAAACCCTCGCGAGACCTACCAACCAAGTGATCATTGAGACACAACACAGCAAGTGAACAAGAGTACATCACCCACGGCACAAACGTGTGGGTGGTGCTGGGTAGGGAGGGAGGGAGGGAGGGAGGGTTGATTGTAAACATTATAATCACCTGACCTTTACAGCTGGGCGGCGGCGGGTATATTGATCATGGTAGTAATAACGGTCACTGATCATCGCAGGTTGATCCCTCAGCAGACGTACACACACACGGGGGGGGGCTCTATGGTGTAGTGGTTACTGATACTAACCATGGGCCAGTGGGTTCGAATCCTAGATGTGGCAGTTACCCCCATACCTAACCCAGGCGTTCATCCTTCCCTTAGGTCCTGGTTAATAAATGCGTACCTGATAGACTGGGATGTGTGTGTGTGTGTGTGTGTGTGTGTGTGTGTGTGTGTGTGTGTGTGTGTGTAGATGAGTAACGACCAATATGCAAGGTTAAGAGACGGAGCAACACGAGTGTAACACCCTCACAAAAAAGGAATGACACACACATAGGATCCCAGGAGTGTAGAACTCCCTTCACGTACATCACCCAGACACACAGACGGAAGTCCGTGAGTGTAAAGTCCCTCCTTCCGTTGCACACACACACACATCGTACCCCTTTAGCCATTCTTGGCATAACCAACCAATTATAATGACCTTTCCGACTCCGAACAGGTTCTTTGACTTTATCTTCCACTGTCATCACGTTTCCTTCACCAGTGACCTCCTCCGCCAGTCCAACAGCTGCGCCGTGTCCGTACCTGTGTGTCCGGTCATCTCTCGATGGTCGCGTGTGTTCATCCACAACCCCTGCACGGCCCGTCCTCCAGTGCTGGCGTGTTGCTCCTGCTCCTCTCATATACAGAGCCTCAATTCCTCCAAACGATCAGTCCCTTGAGCATGACGGTACGACCCTTGAGCACGACGATACGTAAGATTTTTGAGCACGACGGTACGCCCCTGGGGTAAGAAGGGCCTGGCCTTTGTCAGGTCAAAGGCCAGGCCGTCATACCCAATAGTCGCACCATTGTCCTCAAGGGTCGTACGGCCGTGTTCAGGGGTCGTACGGCCGTGATTAGTGGTCGCACGGCCGGACGTACCTTCCATCTCATGGTGTTTTTTTATTTTTCCCTGTTCATGTTCTAGCTCTGAGATGGGTCCATTATCTACACTCATGACTTCCAACACAGCGAGAGAACACGTGTTATATCGCCAAGAATGGTCCTCGTGTTCACACTAACGTGTTATAATGACCTTATCATCATCCACCTGCATCTGGTGGGCCATCTCCCGGCTATAATGACCCAGGCAACAATTTCTTTTTTTCTCTAATCAAGTGACTTGTCTTCTGGTAGACCAGTTTCTCAAGTTGATTATAAGGATTATTTCATGTTTCTAACTCGACAAATACCGTCTTTATAACCTCCACATCAAGGTATATAAGAACATATAGCCAGTATGATATACGCTGCAGGCGACGGCTCCGCATACCGCTACCATCATCACGAGCGCGTGAGACACTCCTCCTCCGACGTAGCGCCCATGTGGTGACTTGGGAGCGCCACCTCCCGTAACTCTTCTTTAACATCATCCAATATTCCCGGCGGTGGCGCTCGCCCTCGGCCAGCCCGACTCTGCTAATAGACAACACGAAGATTTGAAATTCCCAGTTTAATGTCGTGAGCCAAACCTCGTGGATGTATGTTTCACAGTGCCTCACACCGTGTCGCACAGAGGGACGGTGTCCACCACCCGCGCCATACACGTCTGTGGCACAGATTACAAACACTGACACCCCCACACTCTGCCATCTGGACTATGTAATATGCCCGACGACCGTCCAGACTCAAATGGGACAATGACTAAGTGGGAGAATAACTCTCAACAAGTTCGACTCTAACTGAACGATAGACTATAGGTCTCACTTTGTGAATACTAATATCTAAGTGTACGATAGACTATAGTCTCACTCTATGGATACTAATAACTCAAGAAATGTTACCAACTCAACAGGTGGGAGGATAACCCACGGACACGGTCTATAACCCCACAAGATGGACGGTACTGTAACTCCACAAGTGGGAGAGCAGTGGATACACCCACTCACCAAACGGACTATGACGTGGGTGGGTCAGTGACTCATCAAATGAGAGAGTAACTCAACAACTGGCACAGTTACTCAACACATGGGAGGGAAACAGGCGAGAAGTCCTCAAATGAATGAGGATGTTACTCATCGTGAAGGGACTCAGGGCGTTGAGTAAAGGCAGTACGGTATATAAGCGGCTCAACTCGTTGAGTAAACGCAGTACGGTAGAGAAGCGGACCAGTAACAGCGGGCAAGAGGCACGTGCTCAAGGAGTGAGGCCAGCCTGCCACCAGATGCACACTGCACCACAGCATCGTGTGAGCTCCCATCCCCCTACCCACTGCTCTGAGTGCTTACCTTACCTTACATCACCTTAGCTAGTAAGGTAAAGGGAAGGATAAGGTGGTGGGTGTAGGGTCAGTACATGCGAGGGAAAGTTTGCGTGCATGTGAATGGGACGGGGAGGGTGGGGCTAAGATACGTGTAGGTTGTCATACCTGAGGGTCGTACCGTCGTGCTCAAGGATCTTACCGTTATGGATCGGGTCAGACAGTTGTGCTCAAGGGTCTTATTGTTATGGTATAGGGTCACACAGTCCTGCTCAGGGGCTTAGCCTCAAGCATTTCCCCCACGTGTGGAAAGAAGCCACCATAACACTCCTACCTTAAAAAACACCCACAGCAGCTGAGGCTAGTGGACTCAGACCAGTGTCATTAACGCAGCTTTGGTCTAAAATTGGAGCCTGTCTTAGCTAAAGGGGAGGCAGATGTTACAGCAGATCTTCGGATGACATCTTCCTGTACTGTTGTCTGAAACGATGTTCAAAAATGTATTGATTTTAATATATTCTGGATCCAAATTCTTCGGGGACATTCACGAGTGGCTGTTATACTCGCGTTAGTGTACGAGTTAAAGAAGAAGTCACTTAAATAAGTTGATATTATTCATTCTCTACGTGAGCTGTAGTGGGGTTGTCGTCCATTGCCTCTCTCCTTCATTCTAAGATTCCTGTCACATCTCCCTCAAAGGATCAATTACTAGAAGGTATCATCAGTCGGGCATTAAATCACTTGTGGAGTACCGCAAGGCACTCGACCTGACCCACCGGTTATTTATCGAGCCTTGATCACCGACCTGTACAGGAGAGTGTCTTTCTGTACTGAATTTGTTGATGTTGCTGCTGCAAGTGTCACCAGACGTATTCCCAGGGGCAGCTGGAATGTAAAAGACGCCCTAAGGGTAAGGCTGGACCATACATGATGACCAGACCTTCAGAAATGTGAGGTTGTGTTTATCTGGCGCACCACAGACACCAGCACCTCCTCTTGTGTTGTTTCTTCAGCTGGTGTTGATCATGATATTGATCATATAATTAGTTGGGGTAGACAGTTGATGTTCACGAGAGAGACACTGCTTATAGTGTGTAGATAATACATGAGAGTAGACTGAATCATGCGGTTCCCTGTATGGAACCAGGGTTCACTCATGATCATAGTGACAGACTGAGAGTAATACATGAACCAGTATGTAGGGTTATTCTGGGAGGTAGTTACACCAGCTGCCAAGATACTCTTCAAACCCGAACTTGTACACACACACACACACACATACACACACACACACACACACACACACACACACACATTCACTCAACAACGTAAAGGTCTGTGTATTGTTTGGTGAGGCAGTGTTGGCTAACCACCTGTTGCCTCCAGCAACACTGGCCAGGCACAGCAGGTGTTGCTTGCTGCAACACACCGTTCATGGTCGCAACACTGGCCAGGCACACCAGGTGTTGCCTCTCCCAACACTGACCAGGCACACCAGGTGTTGCCTACTGCAACACACCCTCCACGGTAGCCACATTGGCCAGGCACACCAGGTGTTGCCTCCCAGATGCAGGAGGGAAACACCACACCTTAACTATACCACCTCACTCACCATTACTTCAGTAGCTGGATGTAAACTATCAGTGTTGATGTCAGTTTTCCCTGCATGATGTAGGGGATGATGCAAACTGTGGACGTCGTCTCATAAGAACATATGAACGCACGTACCAAAATCTTAGAGAACACATTATTATTATTATTATTATTATTATTATTATCATTATTACTATTATTATTATTATTATTATTATTATTATTATTAGTAGTAGTAGTAGTAGTAGTAGTAGTAGTAGTCGTACATTACTTATTATCTATATAACTATAACTTATCATTATTATCATTATTATTATTATTATTATTATTATTATTATCATTATAATTATCATTTATCATCATTACTGACCGCGTGTCCTCCCTGCCAGGATACCCGGGCGCATGTGGTGGGAGAACTGCACGACACAGAGAGGAACTACGTCGAAAACCTGAATTTTCTCCTCACGGTAAGTGAACCCCAGCCTCAACCCCCTACCCCCCTGCTGACCCCAGCCTCAACCCCCTACCCCCCTGCTGACCCCAGCCTCAACCCCCTACCCCCCTGCTGACCCCAGCCTCAACCCCCTACCCCCCTGCTGACCCCAGCCTCAACCCCCTACCCCCCTGTTGACCCCAGCCTCAACCCCCTACCCCCCTGCTGACCCCAGCCTCAACCCCCTACCCCCCTGCTGACCCCAGCCTCAACCCCCTACCCCCCTGTTGACCCCAGCCTCAACCCCCTACCCCCCTGTTGACCCCAGCCTCAACCCCCTACCCCCCTGTTGACCCCAGCCTCAACCCCCTACCCCCCTGTTGACCCCAGCCTCAACCCCCTACCCCCCTGTTGACCCCAGCCTCAACCCCCTACCCCCCTGTTGACCCCAGCCTCAACCCCCTACCCCCCTGTTGACCCCAGCCTCAACCCCCTACCCCCCTGTTGACCCCAGCCTCAACCCCCTACCCCCCTGTTGACCCCAGCCTCAACCCCCTACCCCCCTGTTGACCCCAGCCTCAACCCCCTACCCCCCTGTTGACCCCAGCCTCAACCCCCTACCCCTCTGTTGACCCCAGCCTCAACCCCTTACCCCCTGCTAACCCCAGCCTCAACCCCTCATGCTGACCCTAGCCTCAACCTCTCATGCTAACCTCACCCTCAACTCCCCATGCTAACCTCAACCTCAACTTCACATGCTAACCTCAACTTCAACCCTCCATGCTAATCTCAAACTCAACTCCCATGCTAACCTCAACCCCCCATGCTAACCTGAACCCCTCATGCTAACCTCAACCCCTATACTAACTTCAACTTCAACCCCCCATGCTAACCTCAACCTCAACCCCCATGCTAACCTCAACTTCAAACCCCATGCTAACCTCAACCTCAACTCCCCATGCTAACCTCAACTTCAACTCCCATACTAACCTCACCCTCAACCCCCATGCTAACCTCAACTTCAACCCCCATGCTAACCTCAACCTCAACTCCCAATGCTAACCTCAACCTCAACCCCCCATGCTAACCTTAACCTCAACCCCCATGCTAACCTCAACCTCAACTCCCATGCTAACCTCACCCTCAACCCCCATGCTAACATCAACTTCCCATGCTAACCTCAACCTCAACCCTCCATGGTAACCTCAATTTCAACCTCCCATGCTAACCTCAACCTCAACTCCCCATGCTAACCTCAACCTCAACTCCCATGCTAACCTCAACCTCAACCCCCCATGCTAACCTCAACCTCAACCCCCTGTGCTAACCTCAACCTCAACTTCCATGCTAACCTCAACCTCAACTCCCATGCTAACCTCAACCTCAACCCCCCATGCTAACCTCAACCTCAACCCCCTGTGCTAACCTAAATCTCAACCTCCATGCTAACCTCAACCCCCCATGCTAACCTCAACCTCAACTCCCCATGCTAACCTCAACCTCAACTCCCCATGCTAACCTCAACCTCAGCTCCCATGCTAACTTAAACCTCAACCCCCATGCTAACCTCAACCCACATGCTAACCTCAACCTCAACCCCCATGCTAACCTCAACCTCAACTCCCCATGCTAACCTCAACCTCAACTCCCATGCTAACCTCACTCTCAACCCCCATGCTAACCTCAACCTCAACTCCCCATGCTAACCTCAACCTCAACTCCCATGCTAACCTAAACCTCAACTCCCATGCTAACCTCAACCCCCATGCTAACCTCAACCCCCTGTGCTAACCTAAATCTCAACCTCCATGCTAACCTCAACCCCCCATGCTAACCTCAACCTCAACTCCCCATGCTAACCTCAACCTCAACTCCCCATGCTAACCTCAACCTCAGCTCCCATGCTAACTTAAACCTCAACCCCCATGCTAACCTCAACCCACATGCTAACCTCAACCTCAACCCCCATGCTAACCTCAACCTCAACTCCCCATGCTAACCTCAACCTCAACTCCCCATGCTAACCTCAACCTCAACTCCCATGCTAACCTCAACCCCCATGCTAACCTCAACCCCCAAGCTAACCTCAATTTCAACCCCCATGCTAACCTCAACCTCAACTCCCATGCTAACCTCAACCTCAACTCCCATGCTAACCTCAACTACCCATGCTAACTTAAACCTCAACTCCCATGCTAACCTCAACCTCAACCCACATGCTAACCTCAACCTCAACTCCCATGCTAACCTCAACCTCAACCCCCCATGCTAACCTCAACTCCCCATGCTAACTTAAACCTCAACTCCCATGCTAACCTCAACCCCCAAGCTAACCTCAATTTCAACCCCTATGCTAACCTCAGCCTCAACCCCCTATGCTAACCTCAACCTCAACCCCCCATGCTAACCTCAACCTCAACTTCCATGCTAACCTCAACCTCAACTCCCATGCTTACCTTAACCTCAACCTCCACGCTAACCTCAACCTCAACCCCCCATGCTAACCTCAACCCACATGCTAACCTCAACCTCAACCCCCATGCTAACCTCAACCTCAACTCCCCATGCTAACCTCAACCTCAACTCCCATGCTAACCTCACTCTCAACCCCCATGCTAACCTCAACCTCAACTCCCCATGCTAACCTCAACCTCAACTCCCATGCTAACCTAAACCTCAACTCCCATGCTAACCTCAACCCCCATGCTAACCTCAACCCCCAAGCTAACCTCAATTTCAACCCCCATGCTAACCTCAACCTCAACTCCCATGCTAACCTCAACCTCAACTCCCATGCTAACCTCAACTACCCATGCTAACTTAAACCTCAACTCCCATGCTAACCTCAACCTCAACCCACATGCTAACCTCAACCTCAACTCCCATGCTAACCTCAACCTCAACCCCCCATGCTAACCTCAACTCCCCATGCTAACTTAAACCTCAACTCCCATGCTAACCTCAACCCCCAAGCTAACCTCAATTTCAACCCCTATGCTAACCTCAGCCTCAACCCCCTATGCTAACCTCAACCTCAACCCCCCATGCTAACCTCAACCTCAACTTCCATGCTAACCTCAACCTCAACTCCCATGCTTACCTTAACCTCAACCTCCACGCTAACCTCAACCCCCCATGCTAACCTCAGCCTCAACCCCCTATGCTAACCTCAACCTCAACCCCCCATGCTAACCTCAACCTCAACTTCCATGCTAACCTCAACCTCAACTCCCATGCTTACCTTAACCTCAACCTCCACGCTAACCTCAACCTCAACCCCCCATGCTAACCTCAGCCTCAACCCCCATGCTAACCTCAACCTCAACCCCCCATGCTAACCTCAACTCCAACCCCCACGCTGACCATACTCGGCCTTGGTAAGCAACGTTATGTTTACCAATAATACCAACCTAGCCTCAATATGATCATCAAACCCCATTCGTATATGAACCCCCCACCCCCACCCCCCGTGCATACACGAGAGGAGAACCTCACATATCAATCCCGCCCTCACCAACCCCCCCCCCCTCCACACACACACACACACACACACACACACACACACACACACACACACACATAGCCATCAACACCACAACTCAGACACAGCAAATTAGACTTGTAAATGATCGGCCGGCCTGACAGAGAGTAGGTCATGTTCCCCACACGCGTCTTCGCACAACCATTTACATACGACCCACAAATCCCACAGGTCAGATGAATCTCATTTCCCTTCAGCCACTAAGGCGAACCTCACTTACAGGGTTAATGGCCATTGGTTGTAATTGGCAAGTAAATTCATTTGCAGTTATCAAACATAACTGCTGGGTATTAGGCACGGCAAGAGATAATCCTAAACTTTAGAACAAAAAAATAATAATAATCAGGAGTAAATTGTCGATTCAAAAGCATTTAATGAGGCTGAGGGATTCTTAGGGAAGGATATACGACGAAGTAAACGACAAGTACAAAATACTTTTAACACTGGAAGACAACACCGTCATCTCACTGGAAGGCAGCCAGTGAGATGGAATGGTGGAGGAGGAGGAGGTCCTGGAAAGCAGCGATGCCCTCCATCAGCAGCGTGATAACGTCGACTGAACACTTCATGGAAAGATGCACGGATGGAGCAATCTCGGGACACTGCATGGCATCAAGCAAGAGAGTGTCGCATCATACGACTGGATGATTCAAATCAACCGAGTCACGAGACTGCGAACGTCGACAACGTACGTTAGTGCGAACGTTATAATGAAGGATTAGCAGATGAAGGCATGGGAACCCAACGAGTGTACCAGAACTCTCTTCCCACCTATACACTACAAGTACATTAGGTAACTGTAGTCAGGGGAGAGGCGCCAGAGGGTCCAATGAATGTAGTATTTCTTAAACGTATCATTTAACCATAGTAAGGGTGAGGTGTGGTGAGGACACTCACTCTCTGTTAGAAGCCTAGTGCAACCGGACCGACTTGATTACACTGGCCCTGTAGAGTAGGACGAAATTTGTCGTGGTCATCTTGTAAACGTTGTCAGTAAGGAATACTGTAAGTAAATGAGATTGAGTTAGGAATGATATGAAATAACGAATCTACGGAAGAGTTTAAGGAATGAAAATAAAGGAAATCTTTATTCCTAATATAATGGGCAGTTAACTACTCTAACTATAACATTTCTGCTAAGCTACTTACAGATGCCTTTATTCTGACAAGTTATTTTTGGTAAATGAGCTTTCAGGTGTGAACATATAAAAGTAAACGACATTTTTTTGGAAATCTTACATGAAGGTATTCATGACTTTTACGATGAAACTAAGAACTGGGTACATGTGGCACCAACCCAGAGCCAAGCTAGGCTGCAGTTTTGAATCAGAAATGGTGAGGTAAACTACCACGACCATACCGTTGTAACTTGGTCTGGAGGTGGATGTGAGGAGTGTATAAGGATGAATATTCTGGATTCATAGAAATAAGAAAATGATTTGCAAGAAGAAGAGGAACTGGATCAATAACTAGTTATAACGGTTCGACGAAGACATCCATAAGTCGAGGTATGAAATCAAAGATCACATAGAGAGAGTGTGGTCAGATGGGAGAGGAATCTGAGGAAATGAGATATATAATGAAAGGGTACGACAAGAAAATGAAGTCAAATGAGAGGGATCCACAACTATGTATGTAACCAGGGGAAAGAAGGCACGTGGAATGAAAGGCGGAAGAGAGAGGGAAAAAAAAAAGATCAGTGAGGTGGTCTTCATCTGTGGATGTCATTGATGATTTCTGGACTGGAAGGAGACATATTCCAGTCAAAGAGGAAAGGATTTCGAAGGAAGAATTGATGATTAAAATACTACTGGCGGCGACAAACATGACAAATGCAATTTCCAAGATACGAAAAACAATGGAGGGTAGAGAGTAGAACAGCCTCGCTAGTACCTCAGTGAGGTAAAAAAATGTCAGGTGGTGGAATGTCACACTGAAAATAATGTATGCTAATGCAGGTGTCTTGGTATTAAATAGACCAAATTAGGAAAACTAACCAGATGCTGTTAAAGTGGTGGAGACAAAACCTACTAAAGGTGTAAGATCTGTCCTAAGAGATACGTCATAGGATGGAAGGAAAGAAAAGACGAGGGAGGATGGGTAGCGTCCCTCGTAATAAGGGGGGAACCTGAAGTTTCTGGTAATATTGGCAGATGACCCACTCAAACAGCGTATAATGGGAAGGAGAATTGTCGGAAAAAACTGCAGTGGTGTTGATTTATAGTCCTCCAAAGCATGTTAAAGAACCAAAACAAATATACGAAAACAATTACAAAGGTACGATCAGGAATGTGCTTGATGCAGTGGAACCTGTACTCTCAGAGATGGTAAAGGTCTACTAACGGTGGACTTACAATAACGAAGAAAGACTAAGAGGATATAGAATCTTGTAGATAGATAGATAGATAGAGAGAGAGAGAGAGAGAGAGAGAGAGAGAGAGAGAGAGAGAGAGAGAGAGAGAGAGAGAGAGAGTCGTGGAGACACAAGTTCCTCGAGTGCAGACAGGAAAAATTTCTGTATCAACATATCATTGAGCACAGGAGACTCAAAGGGACTGATACAACATCACTATGGGATCGTACCTTTACACATAGTAGTAGGGAAATTAAGAACATTAGATATGATACACCAGTTAGGAAAAGAGATCATGTCATGCTTGAGTTTGACCATATGGTAAGTGAGGATGAGAAAAGAACAGAGATGAGACCAGACTCGAAGAGGAGATATGATCTTAGAACTCTCACAGAACTGAAGAACTTCTCTGGGAACATGAATTAGGACCTGGAGTACTGTGATACAGATAATGGGTATGAAGGATTCTGTGAAATCTATTGGGAAGGAGTAGAAACACGGGTACCTTAAACTGCAAACACAGAATGTACTGTGGAGGAGATACAGAAGGCACTACAGCCAGCCACGATTTGGAAGGTATAAGAGAGCACGGGACGAGTATATCAGGGTAGGAAGGGTGGAAGAGAGAGCATTTGAAGATAGTATTTTGGACAAGTCAGAGGATAATCCAACGCTTACACAAAGGCATCAGGAATGAATTGTCAGTTGAAGATCAGCTAATCTGGCTAAGAGACTCGGAGGAAACAGTTGAAGAGAATGACGTAAGGATGATGCAAGGAGATGGATGACAAGTTCAAGTTCGCAAGGGTTTTCACAGTGGACGACAGTATGACCCCCAGCATCAGTGAGAAGAAATGGGGAGGAGGTCTCGGGAAGCTGTGAAACATCGATATAAGACATAGGCTGTTCGAGGGCGTGACCCATAAAAGGCTCATGGTCCTGAAGACGTTTCTCCATACGTGCTGAAGAACTGTGTAGATGCACGTGACAGGCGACGTGAAGGTGTTGTTAGAGGAAGGTCAAGTCCTAGAGGAAGGGAAGAGGCCTGACCTACAGACAGGTCACGCTGATGAGTGTGGTCTGAAAAATGTCGGGGTTTGATAATCAGAAAGCAAATTATCGACAACTTGCAAAGGAGAAACTACCTAAGGTAAGGAAAACACGGGTTCAGGGGACGGTCCTGCATGACAAAGCTCTCAGAGGAAAAAACCTTTATCCTGGGCAAGGGAGAACGATGGATGGATACTGTGTGTCTGGACTGCCACAAAGTCTTTGACCTGTACGACCTACGAGGCTGATGACGAAGCATGATCATCAGGCAGGGACAAGGGAAACACTCCTTCCACGGAGAGAAAATTACCGTAGTGGAAGGAAGCCGAGGATGTGTGTCGGAGGAACCTTCTCGAAATGGGTTGGGGTTACTAGCAGCATGCCACAAGGCTTGTCCCTGGAGCCTTTGCTCTTTTTGATCGATGTAAATGTCTTTACAGAAGGTCGGGACTCGTACCTAAATATTAATACTCATGATGACAAGGTTAGGAGGGAAGTTAAAGTGAGATAAGGATTGCTTTACCTTACAAGGGTATCTACACTGACTCCAACGTTGGTCTGATTGATGGATGAGGAAATTCACCCCGAAGAAACGCAAAGTTTAATGAGGACTGGACTGTGTAAGAAGGGCTTAATACGAATATCATGTACCAGGAACTAAGCTGCAGGAGTATATGTATGAGAAGAACTAGGAAGCAGATATCGTCCCTAACCTGCTGCCAGAGTTCCACACTGGGAGACTATACGAGACAAACTGTTTGCTGGGAAATGTTAGAATAGCAATCAAGTACATGGAAAACGAAATAATCAACCAACTGTTCACATTATACATCATGCCAAAAAGAAAGAAAGACAAAAAATGTGCTTTTCAAGTTTGGTCACCGCACTTAAAGAAATACAAAGAACTATTAGAGAAGGTCCAGAGGACGACAACAAAGATGGTACCAGGAATAAGTGAGGTAAAATCCCGTGATTTGCCCACCAAGGAAAAGAGAAGAGCAAAGGCTGAATTGATCTCAACCTTTAAGTTTTGAAACTAGTCTGATGACGTCAATAGTGAACAGTTCTTAGGAAAGATGCAGATGTAGAACAACAAGCTGAGGACATAACATCTTGACATTAAGCAAGAAGCTCGTTAGGAAAGACATAAAGAAGTACTTTTACAGTATAAGAGAAATGGACGAATGGAACAGAATGCATTACGACACAGTAAATACGGACTGCTTACAGAGGGTTAAAACAAATGTATGATAGTAGACCAAGTTTACGAGATGGGGGCGCCCCATGAGTCTAGCTAGAACTCCCTCCCTCTACAGTACAAGTAGTTAATTATACAAACAGATACCAAGACCTGATAAGTGCACCCCACCAGGACACCATACGTAAGCCTTTTTAACACGCGCTAAACCTCACTCACACCTTCGGGGAAAACCTCATTCAAACCTCACTCACACCGTCGGGGAAACCTCACATGATCAGCGAATTCTAGCCGCATACAAACCTCAGGAACGCACGTCGAAACTTCTGGCAACTTTACAATGAGAGGAGGAAAACTTCAGCGAAACACGGTACTCATACCTCGTTCACGAACTTCTGAACGACCCGGTCATCAAGACTAATTAGGAAAAAAAAAAAGAGAGTCTGAAGAGACACTACTGATCAAACCTCATTAGCGAACCTCAGAGAGATGTTAATCATACCTCACTGACAAACCCGAGTTGTGAGGGCAGGATCAAGTCTGTGAGGGGCAAAGACTGACCGTACAGGAGGAGGAGAGGTGTACTACATCTTGTACAGGGACGTGGTGTGTGAGGCGTTCGTGCGGTGTGGGTGATGGGTACACACGCAGCTCGGGGTAGGTGGAGGGTGCGGTAGACGCGATACATGGACACGAGACGGTGGCAGGTAGGTAGGTACAAGGGATGACCCGAGAAATCCTCAAGAAGGAACAGTTTACACCCACAGAACCAGTGGCCTCACAGGAGGGCGCTACACTGTAAGCCTCGAACACTGACGTTTAGCTACGACTCTGCTGATGTTTTCCCGCCAACACACGTACACTTGTGTAGATCTACTGGTTATTTACACAGTACTGAAAGATCTACCTCCCTCCCCTCTCCCCTTGTCTTGCGCGCCACGCCCCTGGGGCGATAACGTTGTCAGGCACAGCAGTACACGTAAGGTTTACGGCCTTACATGCATTGCCTCCAGGGTCACCGTTGAGAAATGCACTTATTTTCAATTACGGGAGGATGGTGGGGAGGAGGTGAGGGGTGTGGAGCAGGCAACACTGGCGCCAGGCTGTCACCAGCGGCTGGCAGGTGAGGCGGTGATCGCCCCGCAAGACCTGTGTGTGTGTGTGTGTGTGTGTGTGTGTGTGTGTGTGTGTGTGTGTGTGTGTGTGTGTGTGTGTGTTCCAGCACTTTGGCTGATTTTTTTTTTATCGTAAATCTAAAGTGGAGGGATTCTTTATGGCAAAAATATGTTGGAGCCACGACTGTCTGGGGAATCATGTTTTCACTCGTGATGTTACAGGGGTACTGTGGGTGACGCACGACACTGCCCCTCTACACACTCGAGACGTCCACGGGTACACCTCTCCGTACTGCCTCCTCCTCCTACACACACACATACACACACACACACACATACACACACACACACACACACACACACACACACACACACACACAGCAACACGTCTGGAACATATCCTTTCCGAGTGGCTGGGTTTTGACCCGGCCACTTGAGGGAGGCGAAGCTCTTGGAGTAGGATACAGAGGAGGAGGAGGAGGTAGGGGGAGGAGGAGAAGGAGGAGACATACGTCCTCGCAGGGAAGAAGGGAAGAGCGAAAGAGGGAACTGAGGAAATATTTCTTCATCTTGACTCCAACAGGTCGAGCATGAGGCTTCCTCTGGTGTTCTCTACGGCTCGCTAACTGCTGTCAGGCTGATCAAGCAATTGACTGCTTGGTTCCCTCTCATCACGTGAGCGTGGTCAAACATCTCGACTAACTCTACATAATCTACGACAGTGATCGAGAATATACGATATTTAGACACTGAAGTGAGAAGGTATAAATAGATGTGATAGATTACATTGGTCAGTATAACTGGACACACTTGTGTACAACTCAGTACAACAGTAGACATGGCACGTTACTAAACATCACGTAAGTCAATACTTGTGGATGTTGGGTGATCTGACACGTCTGTGATGAGGAAAGACATGAATTACATCTATCGATCTATCGACGTGTGAGATATTTACGAGATTTAATCAAATATTCAAAGTTGAGTCTTCATTATACAGTCATGTTTCTTGAAGTAAGGAAGCAAAAAATTACTTGGAATCTTAGATACAGAAAATCTGAGACGCATTCTACATAACATGGCAGCTTGTTCCTGCTATCATAAGATTATCTTACACTTCAAGGTAAAAGTTTCACTGTAAAGATGGAATAACTAGAGTGAGAGAGCAGAACGTACTCAATAATTCCACAGGAACTATGTTAGTTAGATCTTGCTCAACCAACCATACTTGCTACATCTGATGTGAGGGATGACGTAGCCAGGACTCCTCCATCACCATGATTTACATGAAGAATGGTGAGGACTTGATTGTTCCTGATGACCAACGTGGCAGAGATATCAATAACCCTCTATAATTCTTGCATTTACGGTGTCATTATCAAATTAAGGTTTCACGCTCCAGCAACAAAATTACTGGCGCACTCACTCAGTTCTTTCCAAAGTACTCGCCTCTTTTCCACACTCCTCTCACTACTAGTTGCCTAACTGCTAACAGTCACCCATCATATGCGTACTTTTGGAATGTAAAAAGGTAATGTATTTCATGCTAATACTTTCACCTTTCTGAGAATAACTGATTTCTCAACATTTGATTTAATTCCAACAAAACTCGCCTTGAATGAGTTCATGAATGTTTAGATCTGACTCAGTATCAGAGTTTATAAGAAGCATGTTTAACTTCATCTTTAAGTATATGAAAAACGATTTCTTTTATTGAGGCAGCCATTTTGTGGAAAATACAGAGATTAGGTATAACAGATATTACAGAATTGCGAGACCGTAACAGAACAAGTTAACCAATCATAAAAGAACTTAAGATCAAGATGGGGCTGGACATTTCCACGCTTTGGATAAGCACGTGAGTGAGGTCCATCTGCACAGTCAGGATGGCAGACATTACAAGAAGGTTTACAGAGCAAATACTCTGTCTGTGTCATCATGTGAGGGAACAGCCATCATTGAAGGCCTCCATACAATGTTTACGCTGTAGCCTCTGCCCTGAACAACGGATGGACCTCACTGTGAATGAGATGGATACCATCAGTTTGGTGATGATCGATCTCATGGGATTCTGCAGTGTTGACTTTGAATCACACTAGTTGACTCCTCCTCGTCCATTCAACCAGAGGGTTCTGGTGGCTCATCTTAATCCAGCCACTTCCTAGTGGGGGAAGGATAACCCAAACCCAAGTATCTTTAATCTGGTACTTGATATGGGGATCCGTGCATTACTCTCATAGGTTCTGCCACCACTACCACCGCCACCACATCCACTAGTAGTGTTAGCCGTTGGAGCCAAGAGTGCACAGGGGGAGAATTCACCAGGTGTTAACTTCTCTATGAGGGAGGACATAGTTTGATTTACAATTCCTGTAAGGAACAGGAGGAAAGGATCTTCCCGGTCCTTCCTGATGACGAAGGTGTAACTTGACGGATGGTAGTGTAGTGTGTATATAAGACATGATAGACATATTCCAACTCAGCCAAGCATCACATAATATCTAATCTCTCCCCCAGAGTTTCAGTGATGTAATGTGAAAGGTCATGTTAATAGCATTTCTGTTAGTTACAACTTTAAACATTTTGGATATTGATGGTCAGTTTGTGGGGGTCCCAGGACTGTTTCTTTTACACTTTGTATTGACGACTTTAGTCTGTTCAAGTGAAATGATGAAGACCACAGTCATTGCTCCTTGGATCAGATATGGAAGGGCTTGGCAGTCTTAAAAAGCATACGACGAACTGAACTTTGCCGACCTGATCAAAATGGAGAAAAAAACATTCTCTTGTGTGAATCTGTATGTATCTAGCGAGGCTTGAGCTTCTGCTGAGTTTGTGTCACAGCAAGTCAGTCAACCGCGAAGCATACGGCACCTTTATCAGTATGAACCACCTGGACTGTAGTCAGTTGATTATACTCGTCCACTGAAAAATGAAGGAGTCAGGACCCGACCCTGTGGAGTCCCAGATCCACAGCCAACACGAACACTTCTCTTTAACTCCAGTAAAGATATCAGATACCGGCCTGGTAGTAACACAACCTCTTACCCAAGACAAGAACGTCCCTTTGACTCCCGAGAGTGTAAGCTGTCTTGAAGATTACCTCTCGTTCTGCAGTATCAAAAGCAGTTTTCGTATCTGTGAAGACTAGAGTTTGTTATACGTTTCTGCTGAATGAAATAGCCAGCACAGGACGTCTGAGTGCGTCAGAAGGTTGCGTGCGTCAGAAGTTGCAGTGCCTGGGACAGAGAAAAAGCTACACGAGTTTGGCAGTTTGTTTTGACTCTTTTACATCAAAAGGTCCAAGTCGATTCTTTTCGGGATTTTTGCACGGGCATCATGCTAGGGAGAGGGAGTCGTCGTCTGTGTGGCGTCCAGTGTTTCAGGGAAGTTTCCCTCCCACACCTTCAGAGGTCCAGTTTTAAAGAAGTCATTGGGGATATCATCATGATGTCTTAGGGGTGTTGTAAGTACTACCCATTCTCATCAGGTGAAGTGCGTCAGCCTCTTCTGAGAACAGTAGAAAGCTCAAGAGTAAGGTTCATGGGATGGTTGGCATCCAGGCCAGGCAAGCTACTTGTACACTCACTCCTGAAGCTTATGTTGACACCTGCGTTGGTTGAATGCTGTGGCATATTCTGTGGGAGGACACTGATGTATGTGGTGTTAGCGTGCTAGTCGAGGGCCATGTTAGAGTACTCAGCAGGGAGAATAATGTGGTAGCTGGGGGCAGAATTTCGTTTGAAGATATTATCAGGTCTGCTCCACATGTAGGCAGGTGAGGAGATGTGTTTTTTTTTTCTAATTTCTTGCGTGTGACGCCAGACAGAGACCTATAGGAGTCTGGTCGCCGGCCTCCCGATGATTCTCCTCCATCCGTCACTATCCCGGTGCTCTCCGTTGTATACAGCTTTTCCTCCAGCGTCTTCCCTCTTGGTTCAAGTGAGCTCTTGATGCCCTTAATCCATCTCATTCTAGGATGTCCTGCTGGACGTCTTCAGTCAGGGATCCACTTCAAATCCTCCTTGACGTATCTCGTGTCTTCCGTTCTTTGCACGTGGCTACGCCACCTCAGCGTGTGCACTTCAGTTATATCTTACACAGGTGTGGCACTTGCATCCTCTCATGTCTTGGTGTTTCTCATCTTGTTCATGTACCTTCTCTGGTTCGCTCTCATCTCGGCATCCTGGATCTATGAACCTGCCGTGAGTGGCCATCCTCCAGATCCATATACTGATGTGGGTCTTAGCGTGGTGATATGGACACCTCCGTGGTGTAGCGGTTAGCGTTCTTGACCATGACGCATTCACGGGCCGCCCAGGGTCGAGCGTATCGGTTCGAATCCTGATTGCGGCAGTCGGTCTACAGTCAACCCAGCTGTTCACCTACCCTTAGGGTTTGGTCGATTAAATAGGTACTTGGCTTAGGCTAGGATATATATATATATATATATATATATATATATATATATATATATATATATATATATATATATATATTCATTTATATTTACTTATTTTGCTTAGTCGCTGTCTCCCGCGTTAGCGAGGTAGCGCAAGGAAACAGACGAAAGAATGGCCCAACCCACCCGCATACACATGTATATACATACACGTCCACACACGCAAATATACATACCTATACATCTCAACGTATACATATATATATATATATATATATATATATATATATATATATATATATATATATATATATATATATATATATACACACACACACACAGACATATACTTATATACACATGTACATAATTCATACTGTCTGCCTTTATTCATTCCCATCGCCACCTCGCCATACATGAAATAACAACCCCCTCCCCCCTCATGTGTGCGAGGTAGCGCTAGGAAAAGACAACAAAGGCCCCATTCGTTCACACTCAGTCTCTAGCTGTCATGTAATAATGCACCGAAACCACAGCTCCCTTTCCACATCCAGGCCCCACAGAACTTTCCATGGTTTACCCCAGACGCTTCACATGCCCTGGTTCAATCCATTGACAGCACGTCGACCCCGGTATACCACATCGTTCCAATTCACTCTATTCCTTGCACGCCTTTCACCCTCCTGCATGTTCAGGCCCCGACCACTCAAAATCATTTTCACTCCACCTTTCCACCTCCAATTTGGTCTCCCACTTCTCCTCGTTCCCTCCACCTCTGACACATATATCCTCTTGGTCAATCTTTCCTCACTCATTCTCTCCATGTGACCAAACCATTTTAAAACACCCTCTTCTGCTCTCTCAACCACACTCTTTTTATTATCTTACTCTTTTGTGACCTGTCACACTGCACAGCACAGAATCGTTAGTAAGTACAGGTACAACAGAGCCACAGACCCCAGATCTCATGAGCCCCTGACCTGCCTGGCCTCCTGCCTCCTGGGGTGCAAGTTGTTCGTTGACCACGTCTCTCTTAAGGTGATCAACGATAATACCACCACCGTCTCTGTTACTTGAAGGTATCACCCGCCTCCACGACTGGAGTCTTTCCTTTTGTTTTCAGAAAAGAACTGTCTTTAGCTGTGCGTGTGTGTGTGTGTGTGTGTGTGTGTGTGTGTGTGTGTGTGTGTGTGTGTGTGTGTGTGTGTGTGTGTGTGTGTGTGTGTGTTTCCCGATTAAGCAAGGTAGTGCTAGGACCAGGCGAAGAACAGCCTTGCTTGCTCAAATTTACTGTCATTCATAATGTACAACCAGGCCCCACGCACCACTCTGTGGTTACCCCTGACCGCTTCATACGACCCTCGTTCAGTCCACTGAAAGCATGTCGGCCCCTGTATACCACACCGTTCCAATTCATTCTATCCAATGCCTGCCTGGTACCCTCTTGCATACTTTGGCCTTCGTCACTCAAAGCATCCTTCCCTCTATCCTGCCATCTGACCTCGGTGGTTTTACTCTTCTCCTCGTCCCCCCTCCCCCCTCCCTCTCTTCGCCCTCCTCTCCATACGTCCAGACCAGTTCACCACACCCTCTTCAGCTCCCCCAGCCATATAATGTTCTTCCGACCACACCTCTCTTATCATTTTCTTACTCGATCAACCCTCCACACACCACATGTCCTCAAGCTATATCATCAGATATACCCATCTTTGCCCTTACAGACACTAACCAGTCTCTTAGAACCTTAACCCCACCCGTATCTCCCACCTTATGGTTTACTTCGGCTCCCATGGGTCCAGCTGCTGCCATGCCCACTCTCTAGGTTTTGAGACACTCCGCTGCTCCGCTAAATGCGTCCCATTCCTCGCCCACTCGCCTGGTTTAGTTTACTCCCACCCTTTGCCATTCTTCACCAAGTACCTCCTGCCATCTTTTCACACAAGCCTCTTTTCACCCACTTCCACCGCCCTCTTGTCACCCATGACATTTCCTAGTTTCCGAAAGAATGTACAAACTTTCACTCTCGCCTCCACCAAGAAGTGACCAGACATCCCGCCAGCTGCTCCTCTCAGCACATTTACATCCAAAAGTCTCTCCTCAGCACGACTGTCAATTAGTATATAATCCGGTAATGCCCATTCATCATTAACCTCACTCACCCACGTCTGCTCATGAATGTCCCTCTTGTTAAACCAAGTATTTCCAATCACCAGCTCTTTTTCAGCCACAACTCCGCAAGATGGTCATCATTTTTCATTCACGTCCCCGAGTTATGACCTCAACTGCCCCATTACCCACTTCTGCATTCCAATCACCGCTCAGTGATACTCGAACCCTCGCTTCAGAATTGCTGATTCACTCACTCACTCCCACCCAAAACACATGCCTCTCCTCCACACTCCTCTCGTTGCCAGGTGCAGAATCATTAAAAATCACACAGCTCTCGTGATAACAAAGATGAAGTTGCATCGTTGGACGTCTCCAATAGTCGATAACTTAATTCTTCACTTCTATGGCTTTTACGTGACTTACATATTCCACTATTTTTAATATATATTATTACCCATATACCGCTATGACCGGTTCCATATAACTTATAGCCAGAGGGTGTTCTAGTACCGGTTTTGCAAGTGAATGGTTTCTACGTTACTTCTGTTGTTTCTTACACATCGTAAAACTTCGTCGTGTCTCTGCAACACTTGTAACACACTTGAGATGGAGGATGGCATTATACTGTCTCTTTACTTGGTTTTTATCTTCCTACAGGAAAAACAATGTCTTGTTGTAAGTTTAGTCTCGCAGTATTTGTCCTTGTATATTTCCCCACGGTGGTCAGGTCTAGGGTTAAGGGATGAGATCTTAGCATCTCTGAGCTGTGGGAGAGTGTCGTGATAACCATTCCCGTCACTCATCCTACAAGACTCCATGGTTCCCCTCCTGGCCTCCAGTACCTCTACCTACCCTTGTCCACGGTTGGAGCTTTGCTCTCTCCCGTCGTAACGTTTTCTCTCATAATATATCGTTTATAATCTCAGGTTCGTTTTCGTAATATGTCTCTTTCTGTCTTACTCTGCCTGCCCATACTGTTTTAGGTTCTGCCCTGGCGGCCACTATAGTTTTCTCGAGTATCAGGGAGGCGGTCAGGGCTGATGGCTGGCCTCAGGGTTGGGGAGGGCTCCAGGGTAACCAGCCTGGTGGGCTGCGCGCGGCTGAGGCAGAGGAGACGGACGACACGGTGTGTGCTGACGGCAGCCAAGGTGCCAGGTGGTGACATCTCACTCACACGCTGGATATTAGTTCTCACAAGAGCAGCTTACAGTATTCGCAGGTGTGGCGACCAGTGGTACGTCGGATCATTTTCGTGCACACGAACTCCTCATCTACTGTCGGCTTTACAGTCTGTGGCCACAGAGAAGCGGCACCTGCAGCAACGGTCCGGTGTAAAGATGCATCCAGAGTTTGATGATACGGAGGCCAAAGACTGGAACAGTTTCCGGCCCGTGAAGTCTACGGACATTGCTCATTATATTTCACTGTCTCCACCAACATCCTGGGTGCTGCTCGTCTCATTTACCAGTGAACAAAGTACAATTATTCTATCCTCTGTCCTCTCTCACACCTCCTTCCCTCCCTCCACTATCAACACCAGTTATCATCATGCAATTCGATTTGCCGTCGTACAACTTAATTTCTTTTTCAATAGAAAACGAGATAATCCAGAATCGAGCGGGACCCCCTTAACGTTAAGTCTTACTGTGTGCACCTCCCCAGGCTTGGCCTGTGGCAGTAGATTGCTGGAGCTTTATATTCCTGTTCGACATAATCTCGTGGCCACGTTATACATATTAATTAGGTCACGTCTTGTGAGAGACGCTGAGGAAATGTTGCTTCAACGCGGCCCACAGGGTCTCCTGCTGCAGGGGTGGGGGTTGGGGGAGAGTGCAAGAGGGAGGTTATCGACTGGTGCCACAGCTGTGTCTCAAAGACTCATCCCAGCCTACACCAGCTCCCTGCACCTCTCATGATGACCTGTTGTACCCCACCTCTCTCTCTCTCCTCTCATCTCACTTTCCTCACCTCTCCATTCTTCTCCATGCCTATCACAGCACACCCTCCTCTCCCTCCCTACCACATCTCTCCCTCCCCTCTCAGTATACCACAACTCACACTCCCTTCCTTGCCTACCGCAGCTCACTCTTTCATACCTACCTATCACTGCTTATCCTCTCCTGCCTGCCTACCACAGCTCACCATCCCCTAACTGCCAACCACAGCTCACCTCCCCCCCTACCTGCCCACCACAGCTCACCCTCCCCCCCCCTACCTGCCAGCCACAGCTCACCACCCCCTACCTGCCCACCACAGCTCACCCCCCCCTACCTGCCAGCCACAGCTCACCACCCCCCTACCTGCCCACCACAGCTCACCCTCCCCCCCCTACCTGCCCACCACAGCTCACCTCCCCCCCTACCTGCCCACCACAGCTCACCCTCCCCCCCTACCTGCCAGCCACAGCTCACCTCCCCCCTACCTGCCCACCACAGCTCACCCTCTCCTACCTGCCCAGCAAGGCTCACTCACCCGTCCCTGCTTGCCCTGTCGTGCTCAAGAGTCGTCCTCGTGCTCAAGGGTCTACAACACGAGTATACCACTCTCCCCGTAACACACAAATCGTAATCACACACCACCACTGCAGCCTCCAATCTCCTCGTCAGCTCTCCCCTGCTTCCCACACAGATCCCCACATCATCACTCGATTGCCTCCCCCTCTCCCTCTTATCTATCTGCTTCACTATCTTGCTTCCATGTATGCAAACTGGGAATGTCGGGTACTACTACTGTCCTCCAGCAGATAACCTCGTCATAAACCATCAGGTCTTGTGTTATCTGTCCTTCCCATGTACTGTCCTCCAGCAGATAACCTCGTCATAGACCATCAGGTCTTGTGTTATCTGTCCTTCCCATGTACTGTCCTCCAGCAGATAACCTCGAGGGTTACCGGACGTCTCACTCTCCTCTGAGTGTTTCCCAGTACCTCAAGTACTCAGTGTTTGTGAGGTTGTGAGGTCCTCATTCACTCATCACCTCCACACAAGCCATCCTCCTTCATGTTACGTTCAACTAGTCTTACACACACTTGTAACGCTACAAGTCTGAACAACTAAAGGCTGCATTCATTATGACCGAATGTTAATACAATCTTACAGTACGTTTTTGTGTATATATGTATGTATACACACACACACACACACACGCACACACACACACACACACACACATATATATATATATATATATATATATATATATATATATATATATATATATATATATATATCTTTTCTTTCTTTCATACTATTCGCCATTTCCCGCGTTAGCGAGGTAGCGTTAAGAACAGAGGACTGGGCCTTTGAGGGAATATCCTCACCTGGCCCCCTTCTCTGTTTCTTCTTTTGAAAAAAAAAAAAAAACTATTCGCCATTTCCCGCGTTAGCGAGGTAGCGTCTAGAACAGAGGACTGGGCCTCTGAGGGAATATCCTCACCTGGCCCCCTTCTCTGTTCCTTCTTTTGGAAAATTAAAAAAGAAAAAAAAAAATGATGAGATGGGAGGATTTCCAGCCCCCCGCTCCCTCCCCTTTTAGTCGCCTCCTACGACACGCAGGGAACACGTGGGAAGTATTCTTTCTCCCCTATCCCCTATCCCCATTGTCATATATATATATATATATATATATATATATATATATATATATATATATATATATATATATATATATATATATATATATCTTTTTCCTTTTTTTAAACTATTCGCCATTTCCCGCGTTAGCGAGGTAGCGTTAAGAACAGAGGACTCGGCCTTTGTGGAATATCCTCACCTGGCCCCCCCTCTGTTCCTTCTTTTGGAAAATTAAAAAAAAAAAAAAAACGAGAGGGGAGGATTTCCAGCCTCCCGCTCCCTCCCCTTTTAGTCGCCTTCTACGACACGCAGGGAATACGTGGGAAGTATTCTTAATCCCCTATCCCCAGGGATATATATATGAATATATGAATATAGTGCATATGAATGCACACTATCATAGAACACAAAATACCCTCCAACAGTCAGGATTTGAACCCAAGACCTTTTGCGTGGTAGTCCGGAACACTAGGCTATGTTCATATGCATTATATTCTTGTTCATATATCTCCTCGTCTGTACAGAAAATTTTGTAAAATGCTAACTGCTGGTAATGTGAGCCTGATGGTATTTGACCGGTGTAGACCCCGTTGCTCGTGGATGTGAGACGAAGGGTATTCGATTACATGTAATCGAATAATCATTTTCCTATCAGAGGAAATGATGTTTGCATAGTTCCTTAGAAATTCTATAGACACAGTCATGTTACACGCAGTCAGCATCTGTTATCAGGAGAGCGTAACAATCGTTTCCTGCCAGATGGAGACTGTTCAGGTTTATAACATACAACACGAACAAAAAGGGGAAAAAAATCTGAAGGTACCGGATGATAGGTCTGGCAACGGCGCAAAGTTATATGGCCGGGGTTGGGAGTGGGGGACTGATGATGCTAAGGAAAACCTGACCTGCTTGTGATGGGAGAGAGAGAGAGAGAGAGAGAGAGAGAGAGAGAGAGAGAGAGAGAGAGAGAGAGAGAGAGAGAGAGAGAGATGTAGGTGTAATGTGGGAGGGAAATCTGGCGGTGGGAGACTGGGCGTCGTCCAGTGTGTGGACATTCTGTAGGCTCCTGTAGCGCCCCTAGTGGACTCATACTGCTGCTCTCTCTCTCTCTCTCTCTCTCTCTCTCTCTCTCTCTCTCTCTCTCTCTCTGCGGTAAACGCTACGCGCTACCTCTGCTTTTATGGTAATTTCTCGCCGTAAGTACACACTCTGTCTGTCTCGTGTGTATGGCCAACACTTCCATTCTCTGTGTAGCTAATGTGTTATTTCTTCTGGATCTTTTTTTTTTTCCTGCTCTCCCTCCACTACCTGATCTCTCTATCACCCATTTCTGTACTAGCTGCCCTCACTACCTCCTCAACCTCCACCTGCTACCCTCACTACCCCCTCATCCTCCAGCTGCTGCCCTCACTACCTCCTCATCCTCCACCTGCTACCCTCACTACCCCCTCATCCTCCAGCTGCTGCCCTCACTACCTCCTCAACCTCCAGTTGCTACCCTCACTACCCCCTCATCCTCCAGCTGCTGCCCTCACTACCTCCTCAACCTCCAGTTGCTACCCTCACTACCCCCTCATCCTCCAGTTGCTACCCTCACTACCTCCTCAACCTCCAGTTGCTACCCTCACTACCCCCTCATCCTCCAGCTGCTGCCCTCACTACCTCCTCAACCTCCAGTTGCTACCATCACTACCTCCTCAACCTCCAGCTTCTGCCCTCACTACCTCCTCAACCTCCAGCTGCTGCCCTCACTACCTCCTCAACCTCCAGTTGCTACCATCACTACCTCTTCAACCTCCAGCTTCTGCCCTCTACCTCCTCAACCTCCAGCTGCTGCCCTCACAACCTCCTCAACCTCCAGTTGCTACCATCACTACCTCCTCAACCTCCAGCTTCTGCCCTCACTACCTCCTCATCCTCCAGCTGCTGCCCTCACTACCTCCTCAACCTCCAGCTGCTGCCCTCACTACCCCCTCATCCTCCAGCTGCTGCCCTCACTACCTCCTCATCCTCCAGTTGCTACCCTCACTACCTCCTCATCCTCCAGCTGCTGCCCTCACTACCCCCTCATCCTCCAGCTGCTGCCCTCACTACCTCCTCAACCTCCAGCTGATGCCCTCACTATCTCCTCAGCCTCCAGCTGCTGCCCTCACTACCTTCTCAACCTCCAGTTGCTACCCTCACTACCTCCTCAACCTCCAGCTGCTGCCCTCACAACCTCCTCAACCTCCAGCTGCTGCCCTCACTACCCCCTCATCCTCCACCTGCTGCCCTCACTACCTCCTCAACCTCCAACTGCTGCCCTCACTACCCCCTCATCCTCCAGCTGCTGCCCTCACTACCTCCTCATCCTCCAGTTGCTACCCTCACTACCCCCTCATCCTCCAGCTGCTGCCCTCACTACCTCCTCAACCTCCAGTTGCTACCATCACTACCTCCTCAACCTCCAGCTGCTGCCCTCACTACCTCCTCAACCTCCAACTGCTGCCCTTTATATCTGTTTGATTACCATTAGTTTCCCAGTCTTCCAGTTTTACCTCCCTTACCTGCCTCCCTCTGTACCGGGTAGCTAACCCTACCTCGAGCAGCGGGTGGGATTCATGACCTCTGGAACAGATCGATGTGATCTCCAGACCACGAACCAGGCGCTACAGGATTATGGCTAACTCAAGGGGCCGTAAAGTTTGGAAACTCGGGCGTTGGTCAGGATAAACATCCATCATCATTCTAAATCTAATTTTTTTTTTGAGTTCCATAAACCCAGAAGTATATTGATAAACCACAATGTTTACTTCTTTCTCTTCCAGAGATACCAGCAGACGCTGAAGAGCCCGGAGTATAGCGCCATCATTGACGCCAACCTCGTGGACGACATCTTCTTTCAGGTGAGTAACCGACCACAACAAACCCGCTCGCCCAGCCCAGGGAGCCTGTGTGTAAACACGGTCTTGCTCAGGGAGACCCAACACAACGCCGCCAGCCTTTCAAAACATCTTTTGTCTCGATGAGATGCTGTTGAAGCCTTGCTGGCGACCAGTGCCGTTTATATACTCTCTCTCTCTCTCTCTCTCTCTCTCTCTCTCTCTCTCTCTCTCTCTCTCTCTCTCTCTCTCTCTCTCTCTCATCCTGGATATACCGTCGTGTTCTTATACTTGTGGCTCTGATTTACGTCGTGCTGTCACTTCAGAAAGTTGTCTTGATGCGTGTTATGTCGTATTTTCTTTCGACGTATATCTAGCGTTGGTGCACACGTGACACAGATCATGACATGTAGGTCATCATCAGGAGGAGAAATGTAACGCACAGATCCAAGCGCTTTCCTGTTGATCACATTTTCGTGGAACACAAGACTTGTATTCCCTCAAGATGTGATTAACATGAAAGCGCCTGGATCTGTGTTTCATTTTCGTTGTGGTAGCCAGAGCGCATTTATATTTATCTATTTTGCTTTGTCGCTGTCTCCCGCGTTAGCGACGTAGCGCAAGGAAGCAGACGAAAGAATGGCCCAACCCGCCCACATACACATGTATATACATACACGTCCTCACACGCAAATATACATACCTATACATCTCACTGTATACATATATATATATATATATATATATATATATATATATATATATATATATATATATATATATATATATATATGTGTATATATATATATATATATATATATATATATATATATATATATATATATATATATATATATATATATATATATATACACACACACACAGACATATACATATATACACATGTACATAATTCACACTGTCTGCCTTTATTCATTCCCATCGCCACCTCGCCACACATGGAATAACAACCCCCTCCCCCCTCATGTGTGCGAGGTAGCGCTAGGAAAAGACAACAAAGGCCCCATTCGTCCACACTCAGTCTCTAGCTGCCATGTAATAATGCACCGAAACCACAGCTCCCTTTCCACATCCAGGCCCCACAGAACTTTCCATGGTTTACCCCAGACGCTTCACATGCCCTGGTTCAATCCATTGACAGCACGTCGACCCCGGTATACCACATCGCCAGAGCGCATATATATATATATATATATATATATATATATATATATATATATATATATATATATATATATATATATATATATATATGGTTGGAAAGGATCACAATTTTGCGCGTGATCAAGATATTCCTATGAGTCCACAGGGAAAATGAAACACGAAAAGTTCCCAAGTGCACTTTCGTGTAATAATCACGTCATCAGGGGAGACACAAGAGAGAAATATAACAGTCAGTTGATATACATCGAAGAGACGAAGCTAGGACGCCATTTGGTAAACATGTGATTGTCCAAAACATACAACGAGCGTTCATTAACTTATCATTTTACAAATCTTGATAACAATAAAGTTATCTAATTTGTACAGACCATCACTAATATTAAGATTATAATTCTTTGTGTATTTAATAATGGAAGATTCAATGATATTTCTCTTGGTAATAGAGTTAGAGTTAACAACTGAGATGGCGTTACTCCAGTCAATACAATGATCATAGTTTTTAACGATTAAACAAGGCATTTGATTCTTGTCCCGTTCTTATACTATATTTATGTTGCTTAAGTCTAACAGAAAGATCCTTACCAGGCTGACCAACATAAAATTTATCACAGTTTCCACAAGGCACTTTATAGATGCAACCAAGAGAATTTTCTGGTGAATTCCTGATTAAGATATTCTTTATAGTATTATTGTTGCTAAAGGCAACATTTACATTAAAGGATTTAAGCAACATGGGAAGCAAAGTGAAATTATTATTAAAAGGGAGAAGATTCAATGATATTTCTCTTGGTAATAGAGTTAGAGTTAACAACTGAGATGGCGTTACTCCAGTCAATACAATGATCATAGTTTTTAACGATTAAACAAGGCATTTGATTCTTGTCCCGTTCTTATACTATATTTATGTTGCTTAAGTCTAACAGAAAGATCCTTACCAGGCTGACCAACATAAAATTTATCACAGTTTCCACAAGGCACTTTATAGATGCAACCAAGAGAATTTTCTGGTGAATTCCTGATTAAGATATTCTTTATAGTATTATTGTTGCTAAAGGCAACATTTACATTAAAGGATTTAAGCAACATGGGAAGCAAAGTGAAATTATTATTAAAAGGGAGAACTAAAAGATTCTTGGTGTTAATGGGAGGTTTGGGCTCAACTCTATAAAATGATTTCTTTGCTAACTTAAGGGATTTATCAATGAAAGATCTAGGGTACTTTAACTTAGATCCAATAGAATATATCTTCTCAAACTCATCATCAATAAACTCTGGACTGCAGATACGTAATGCCCTTAGGAACATAGATTGAAATGATGATAATTTAACTCTGTCATGTTGAGATGAGTAATAATGGATATATGAGCATACATTGGTGGGTTTTCTGTATATGCTAAACTTAAACTTGTTTCCTTGTCTATGGATCATGCAATCTAAAAATGGTAACATACCATTATTTTCATTTTCTACAGTAAATTTGATGGAAGGTACTAAATTGTTAAGTAAGGGGAGAAATATTTGTAAATTTTCATTTGTTGGCCAAACACAAAGAACATCATCTACATACCTAAACCAAATTGCATTAGAAGGTAAGATATCCTTTAGGAATTTTGTTTCAAAAAAATTCCATGTAAAGATTACTTAGTACAGGTGAAAGAGGGTTACCCATTGCCATACCAAATTTTTGAGCATAATAATAAATAATGATAAATCTCTTAAGTTAGCAAAGAAATAATTTTATAGAGTTGAGCCCAAACCTCCCATTGACACCAAGAATCTTTTAGTTCTCCCTTTTAATACTAATTTCACTTTGCTTCCCATGTTGCTTAAATCCTTTAATGTAAATGTTGCCTTTAGCAACAATAATACTATAAAGAATATCTTAATCAGGAATTCACCAGAAAATTCTCTTGGTTGCATCTATAAAGTGCCTTGTGGAAACTGTGATAAATTTTATGTTGGTCAGACTGGTAAGGATCTTTCTGCTAGACTTAAGCAACATAAATATAGTATAAGAACGGGACAAGAATCATATGCCTTGTTTAATCATGTTAAAAACTATGATCATTGTATTGACTGGAGTAACGCCATCTCAGTTGTTAACTCTAACTCTATTACCAAGAGAAATATCATTGAATCTTTTATTATCAAATACACAAAGAATTATAATCTTAATATTAGTGATGGTCTGTACAACTTAGATAACTTTATTGTTATTAAGATTTGTAAAATGATAAGTTTATGAACGCTCGTTGTATGTTTTGGACAATCACATGTTTACCAAATGGCGTCCTAGCTTCGTCTCTTCGATGTATATCAACTGACTGTTATATTTCTCTCTTGTGTCTCCCCTGATGACGTGATTATTACACGAAAGTGCACTTGGGAACTTGTCGTGTTTTATTTTCCCCGTGGACTCATAGGAATATCTATATATATATATATATATATATATATATATATATATATATATATATATATATATATATATATATACATTTTCTTTTCTTTTTTTTTTAAACTATTCGCCATTTCCCGCGTTAGCGAGGTAGCGTTAAGAACAGAGGACTGGGCCTTTTTTGGAATATCCACACCTGGCCCCCCTCTGTTCCTTCTTTTGGAAAATTAAAAAAAAAAAAAACGAGAGGGGAGGATTTCCAGCCCCTCGCTCCCTCCCCTTTTAGTCGCCTTCTACGACACGCAGGGAATACGTGGGAAGTATTCTTAATCCCCTATCCCCAGGGATAATATATATATATATATATATATATATATATATATATATATATATATATATATATATATATATATATATATATATATATATATATATATACCTGGGGATAGGGGAGAAAGAATACTTCTCACTTATTCCCAGCGTGTAGTAGGCGACTAAGAGGGGAGGGAGCGGGGGCTGGATTACTCCCCTTCAGTTTGTACTTTTCCAAAAGAGGTAACAGAGAGGGGTGCCAAGTGAGGATTTTCTCTCTAAGGCTCAGTCCTCTGTTCCTAACGCTACCTTACTTACGCGGGAAACAGCGAATATGTATGAAAAAAACAACATATATATATATATATATATATATATATATATATATATATATATATATATATATATATATATATACATATATATATATATATATATATATATATATATATATATATATATATATATATTCTATTATTTCATACATATCATTTCCCGCGTGAGCAAGGTAGCGTCAAGAACAAATGGCGAAGCCGCAAAGTTCCTCACTTGGCTCCTTGTTCCGTTCTTTCTTTGGGAAAATAACAAAGAAAAGGAGGATTTTCAGCCACCCGTCTCGCCCATTTATCGCCATATACAACACGCAGGGAGTACGTGGGCAGTATTCTTTCTCCCATATCCTAGGTATATATATATATATATATATATATATATATATATATATATATATATATATATATATATATATATATTGACGTGCTGTCAATAGACTGAGCCAGGGCATCTGAAGCGTCTGTGGTAAACCATGGAAAGGTCTGTGGGGCCTGGATGTGGACAGGGAGCTGTGGTTTCGATGCATTACACGTAACGGCTACAGACTGAGTGTGAACGAATGTGGCCTATTTTGTCTGTTTTCCAGGAGCTACCTCGCTCAAGCAGGGGACAGCGATGCTGTTTTCCTGTGGGGCGGAGTCGCGACAGAAATGGATGAAGGCAAGCATGAATATGTACATGTGTATGTATGTAATGTCTGGGTATGTGTATGTATATGCATGTATATATGCGTATGTGGGCGTTTATGTACAATGATATATATATATATATATATATATATATATATATATATATATATATATATGTGTGTGTGTGTGTGTGTGTGTGTGTGTGTGTGTGTGTGTGTGTGTGTATTGTTTACGTTGGAGGCTCTAGTTGTGGACTAAAGTCCACATCAAGGCCGGGCCTTCACTGAAATATATTGAGGATTATGAAAGGAGAAAAGAAGAGACAAAGGAAAGTATCTACGAATTTTTTTTGGAAGTGAAAAACCTGTCCATTAAAAAGTGGCAGGTGAGTTTGCGCCAAGATACGGTAGCACTCACACTCTGCAACTCATAGATACAGTTAAAGTATCTCCAAGATAATGGACGTAAGATAGTATATTATCTTTATATTCAAGACTCTTGGAGTGTTATCTACACTCGATCTGTCGTCCAGGACCTCGAGGAACGCACGAGTCATCAGGTCATGAAAGTGGCGGGCGTGTGGTGCGCGTCGGTACTCAACCCAACACGTTGGGTCTGCGACTCCGGTCAACGGAGGCCGAGGCTTACATGACACTCACAGGAGGACGAGAGATCATGATCATACTGCAGAGAGACAAGATGAACCGTAGCCACGAGAGTTCTGGCAGAGGTGGACAGTCTGGTGTGGTTTTCACCAGAGGGCAACACCAGAAGATGGAGAGTTCGAAAACATTGAAGGTGTGGGGGGAAGAAGTAGATATCAAATCGGCCCACCCTCCAGTTGCCAGCGGCAATTGGAGTCACGTGACGCGGTGGCTTGCCGGGTCTGTCATGCCCGTGATCTTGAACAGCGACTGTGGCGGCATTAGAGACACAAGCAGCAGTAACGCTCGGGGGAGAGAGAGAGAGAGAGAGAGAGAGAGAGAGAGAGAGAGAGAGAGAGAGAGAGAGAGGGGGGGGGGGGGAGGGGGGTATCCCGGAGTGCTATGTATCGCAACTTTTACGTCTCAGTCACCGACTCTTTATTTACGTTACGTGAGTCTGGTACACAACGTCTCCCTGTCTGGCCACTTCATCATGACGTGTGTCACCCATGGTTATCATGGCCAGGCCTCTGACGTAACTAGTGAGGGGGTCAGGTCAGAGGTGAGGTCATCATAACCACGGGTCATATGCTCAATGGCTACAAACAGTAGCACAGTGTCATGTGGTTAATCATGGTATTATGAAGCTGTGGATGTTTTAAGAAAGTGGCTTCCAACTGTCACACATATACGCGTGCCCGCCTGGGTTCGAATCCTGGGTGCATCAGTCTGTCCACAGCCGATCCTATCCGTTCATCCTTTCCTCGGAGCTGGTCGACGAACGCGTACCTGGCTTCGGGTGAAAGCGAGGGAGAGTTCATATACATTCAAAAGTAAAGACAATGTGCATTATGCACAAAGTTAAGACACGGGAAGACACGAGCGTAAAGCTCTCTCTCCCAGTAACGTAGAAACAGTAATCACACACACACACACACACACACACACACACACGTACGATACACTGTTCTAACGATAGTCATCGAGCCATGAGACCAGCAGGCTGGGGGGGGGGTGGAGTGGCCAACCTGCCCGTCCAGCACGCAGACAGACAGACAGACAGAGAGGCAGGAAGCAGACAGACCAGCCATCATCGTGAACCATCCATCTTGGTAATCACCCCACGGCTCTGGCCGACACTACGTTAACCAGCGGCGGGCGAGATGAATGGAAGGCTCCGGAGGCCATCTGTCCCGTTTTCTTTCTTCAACCATCAATTATAACCATTCACTCCTGGCTGAACCTCCAGGGAGGGAGGGAGGGAGGGAGGGAGGACTGTGTCTCGAGGAGTTGTGAGCAAATGAAGCGGATGGTAAGGTCATCAAGGAGATGATTTTCCAGGAGGAATAAATGGTTAATTGATGGGTGATGAGAGGAGACGTGAGCGATGGTCCCCCATTATCTTTCCAGTACCTTCCATACATCTTGATCATAACACAGTGGCGGGCTGGACCCACGCCGCCGACGTGCGCGTACCAATCATGGAAGTTACGGACGCGAACATTCCACAAACCTGAGGCGGAGATTCACTGAAGCTAACTCTAAGATTCAGTACACTTGACACAAAGATTCAGTGAACCTGAACTCTAAGATTCAGTCCACTCGACGCAAAGATTCAGTGAACCTGAACTCTAAGAGAGAGAGAGAGAGAGAGAGAGAGAGAGAGAGAGAGAGAGAGATTAACAAACATTAACCTAAATGAAAAATTTATCCGCAAAATAAAGTTGTAGGGGGTCAGGTGGGGTGGGGTACAGGTGGGGGGTCAGCTGGGGTAGGGTACAGGTGGAGGGTCAGCTGGGGTAGGGTACAGGTGGAGGGTCAGCTGGGGTGGGGTACAGGTGGAGGGTCAGCTGGGGTAGGGTACAGGTGGAGGGTCAGCTGGGGTGGGGTACAGGTGGAGGGTCAGCTGGGGTAGGGTACAGGTGGGGGGTCAGCTGGGGTAGGGTACAGGTGGAGGGTCAGCTGGGGTGGGGTACAGGTGGAGGGTCAGCTGGGGTGGGGTACAGGTGGAGGGTCAGATGGGGTGGGGTACAGGTGGTTGGTCAGCTGGGGTGGGGTACAGGTGGAGAGTCAGCTGGGGTGGGGTACAGGTGGAGGGTCAGATGGGTTGGGTACAGGTGGAGGGTCAGCTGGGATGGGGTACAGCTGGAGGGTCAGCTGGGGTGGGATGCAGATGGAGGGTCAGCTGGGGTGGGGTGCAGATGGAGGGTCAGTTGGGGTGGGGTGCAGATGGAGGGTCAGCTGGGGTGGGGTGCAGATGGAGGGTCAGCTGGGGTGGGGTGCAGATGGAGGGTCAGCTGGGGTGGGGTGCAGATGGAGGGTCAGCTGGGGTGGGGTGCAGATGGAGGGTCAGCTGGGATGGGGTACAGCTGGAGGGTCAGCTGGGGTGGGGTGCAGATGGAGGGTCAGCTGGGATGGGGTACAGGTGGAGGGTCAGCTGGGATGGGGTACAGCTGGAGGGTCAGCTGGGGTGGGGTGCAGATGGAGGGTCAGCTGGGATGGGGTACAGCTGGAGGGTCAGTTGGGGTGGGGTGCAGATGGAGGGTCAGCTGGGGTGGGGTGCAGATGGAGGGTCAGCTGGGATGGGGTACAGCTGGAGGGTCAGCTGGGGTGGGGTGCAGATGGAGGGTCAGCTGGGGTGGGGTGCAGATGGAGGGTCAGTTGGGGTGGGGTGCAGATGGAGGGTCAGCTGGGATGGGGTACAGCTGGAGGGTCAGCTGGGGTGGGGTGCAGATGGAGGGTCAGCTGGGGTGGGGTGCAGATGGAGGGTCAGCTGGGGTGGGGTGCAGATGGAGGGTCAGTTGGGGTGATACACATGAGAACATAACATGGCAGAGTCACGGGGAAATTTCAATACACTGACATTACACCGAGATGGATTTATTTGTCCTTAAGATTATCCGAACTGCAAACCATGACTGCTTTAACGTCCTGACTCCAGATATAGATATTTTGCATGATGTTCATGTCCTCCAGCAGATAACCTCGTCATAGACCATCAGGTCTTGTGTTATCTGTCCTTCCCATGTACTGTCCTCCAGCAGATAACCTCGTCATAGACCATCAGGTCTTGTGTTATCTGTCCTTCCCATGTACTGTCCTCCAGCAGATCACCTCGTCATAGACCATCAGGTCTTGTGTTATCTGTCCTTCCCATGTACTGTCCTCCAGCAGATAACCTTATCATAGACCATCAGGTCTTGTGTTATCTGTCCTTCCCATGCCCTGTCCTCCAGCAGATAACCTCGTCATAGACCATCAGGTCTTGTGTTATCTGTCCTTCCCATGCCCTGTCCTCCAGCAGATAACCTCGTCATAGACCATCAGGTCTTGTGTTATCTGTCCTTCCCATGTACTGTCCTCCAGCAGATAACCTTATCATAGACCATCAGGTCTTGTGTTATCTGTCCTTCCCATGCCCTGTCCTCCAGCAGATAACCTCGTCATAGACCATCAGGTCTTGTGTTATCTGTCCTTCCCATGCCCTGTCCTCCAGCAGATAACCTCGTCATAGACCATCAGGTCTTGTGTTATCTGTCCTTCCCATGTACTGTCCTCCAGCAGATAACCTCGTCATAGACCATCAGGTCTTGTGTTATCTGTCCTTCCCATGCCCTGTCCTCCAGCAGATAACCTCGTCATAGACCATCAGGTCTTGTGTTATCTGTCCTTCCCATGTACTGTCCTCCAGCAGATAACCTCGTCATAGACCATCAGGTCTTGTGTTATCTGTCCTTCCCATGCCCTGTCCTCCAGCAGATAACCTCGTCATAGACCATCAGGTCTTGTGTTATCTGTCCTTCCCATGCCCTGTCCTCCAGCAGATAACCTCGTCATAGACCATCAGGTCTTGTGTTATCTGTCCTTCCCATGCCCTGTCCTCCAGCAGATAACCTCGTCATAGACCATCAGGTCTTGTGTTATCTGTCCTTCCCATGTACTGTCCTCCAGCAGATAACCTCGTCATAGACCATCAGGTCTTGTGTTATCTGTCCTTCCCATGCCCTGTCCTCCAGCAGATAACCTCGTCATAGACCATCAGGTCTTGTGTTATCTGTCCTTCCCATGTACTGTCCTCCAGCAGATAACCTCGTCATAGACCATCAGGTCTTGTGTTATCTGTCCTTCCCATGCCCTGTCCTCCAGCAGATAACCTCGTCATAGACCATCAGGTCTTGTGTTATCTGTCCTTCCCATGTACTGTCCTCCAGCAGATAACCTCGTCATAGACCATCAGGTCTTGTGTTATCTGTCCTTCCCATGCCCTGTCCTCCAGCAGATAACCTCGTCATAGACCATCAGGTCTTGTGTTATCTGTCCTTCCCATGCCCTGTCCTCCAGCAGATAACCTCGTCATAGACCATCAGGTCTTGTGTTATCTGTCCTTCCCATGCCCTGTCCTCCAGCAGATAACCTCGTCATAGACCATCAGGTCTTGTGTTATCTGTCCTTCCCATGCCCTGTCCTCCAGCAGATAACCTCGTCATAGACCATCAGGTCTTGTGTTATCTGTCCTTCCCATGCCCTGTCCTCCAGCAGATAACCTCGTCATAGACCATCAGGTCTTGTGTTATCTGTCCTTCCCATGCCCTGTCCTCCAGCAGATAACCTCGTCATAGACCATCAGGTCTTGTGTTATCTGTCCTTCCCATGCCCTGTCCTCCAGCAGATAACCTCGTCATAGACCATCAGGTCTTGTGTTATCTGTCCTTCCCATGCCCTGTCCTCCAGCAGATAACCTCGTCATAGACCATCAGGTCTTGTGTTATCTGTCCTTCCCATGAACTCTTAATAACAACTCAGATATGGATTAATTAAGTCGTGTTGTTTACTACATCTAGAAAGGAAAGGTGAATGGCGAAAAAAAAAAAAAATATCTGACCAGAAAGAAGCGTAATTTACACACGTGTAAGAGAGAACCTACGACAAACACGGCATATTGACGTCACAGTGACGTCACGACTTGTTTACAAACAAGAGGGAGCAGGGAGGGGGAGGTTCGTACGTCATGGGGGAGGGGGGAAGGTGGGGGGGTGGGGCCTGCTTCCGCAGGTGAGGTTATGTAGATCATTATCAGCGGGGCCGCCTGCCAGCCTGCCTCATGCGCTACATACACCAGGGTTCGAAGCCCGGCGTCTCACTTCACGGGCAATAACCTGGTCACTATGTAGGTCACCAGTGTGTCCCTGGCTCTGCAGCTCACGTGTCCCTGGCTCGGCAAGTCACGTGTCCCTGGCTGTGCAAGTCACGTACCTCTGACCCTGCAGGTCACGCGTCTCTGACCCTGCAGGTCACGTGTCCCTGCCTTGGCATGTCACGTGCCTCTGACTCTGCAGGTCACGTGTCCTTGGCTCTGCAGGTCACATGCCTCTGACTGCAGGTCACGTGTCCCTGACCCTGCCGTTCACGTGTCTCTGACTTTGCAGGTCATGTCTCCCAGGCTCTGCAGGTCACGTGTCCCAGGTCACCAGTGTGTCCCTGGTTCTACAGGTCACGTGTCCCTGGCTCTGCAGGTCACCACTATGTCTCTGGTTCTACAGGTCACGTGTCCCTAAATCTGTAGGTCACGTGTCCCCAACTCTGCAGGCTACGTATCCCTGGCTCTGCAGGTCACGTGTCCCTGGCTTTGCAGGTCGACCATGTGCCAGGTCGTGCAGGTCACCCGTGTCCCAGGTCGTGCAGGTCACCCGTGTCCCAGGTCGTGCAGGTCACCCGTGTCCCAGGTCGTGCAGGTCACCCGTGTCCCAGGTCGTGCAGGTCACCCGTGTCCCAGGTCGTGCAGGTCACCCGTGTCCCAGGTCGTGCAGGTCACCCGTGTCCCAGGTCGTGCAGGTCACCCGTGTCCCAGGTCGTGCAGGTCACCCGTGTCCCAGGTCGTGCAGGTCACCCGTGTCCCAGGTCGTGCAGGTCACCCGTGTCCCAGGTCGTGCAGGTCACCCGTGTCCCAGGTCGTGCAGGTCACCCGTGTCCCAGGTCGTGCAGGTCACCCGTGTCCCAGGTCGTGCAGGTCACCCGTGTCCCAGGTCGTGCAGGTCACCCGTGTCCCAGGTCGTGCAGGTCACCCGTGTCCCAGGTCGTGCAGGTCACCCGTGTCCCAGGTCGTGCAGGTCACCCGTGTCCCAGGTCGTGCAGGTCACCCGTGTCCCAGGTCGTGCAGGTCACCCGTGTCCCAGGTCGTGCAGGTCACCCGTGTCCCAGGTCGTGCAGGTCACCCGTGTCCCAGGTCGTGCAGGTCACCCGTGTCCCAGGTCGTGCAGGTCACCCGTGTCCCAGGTCGTGCAGGTCACCCGTGTCCCAGGTCGTGCAGGTCACCCGTGTCCCAGGTCGTGCAGGTCACCCGTGTCCCAGGTCGTGCAGGTCACCCGTGTCCCAGGTCGTGCAGGTCACCCGTGTCCCAGGTCGTGCAGGTCACCCGTGTCCCAGGTCGTGCAGGTCACCCGTGTCCCAGGTCGTGCAGGTCACCCGTGTCCCAGGTCGTGCAGGTCACCCGTGTCCCAGGTCGTGCAGGTCACCCGTGTCCCAGGTCGTGCAGGTCACCCGTGTCCCAGGTCGTGCAGGTCACCCGTGTCCCAGGTCGTGCAGGTCACCCGTGTCCCAGGTCGTGCAGGTCACCCGTGTCCCAGGTCGTGCAGGTCACCCGTGTCCCAGGTCGTGCAGGTCACCCGTGTCCCAGGTCGTGCAGGTCACCCGTGTCCCAGGTCGTGCAGGTCACCCGTGTCCCAGGTCGTGCAGGTCACCCGTGTCCCAGGTCGTGCAGGTCACCCGTGTCCCAGGTCGTGCAGGTCACCCGTGTCCCAGGTCGTGCAGGTCACCCGTGTCCCAGGTCGTGCAGGTCACCCGTGTCCCAGGTCGTGCAGGTCACCCGTGTCCCAGGTCGTGCAGGTCACCCGTGTCCCAGGTCGTGCAGGTCACCCGTGTCCCAGGTCGTGCAGGTCACCCGTGTCCCAGGTCGTGCAGGTCACCCGTGTCCCAGGTCGTGCAGGTCACCCGTGTCCCAGGTCGTGCAGGTCACCCGTGTCCCAGGTCGTGCAGGTCACCCGTGTCCCAGGTCGTGCAGGTCACCCGTGTCCCAGGTCGTGCAGGTCACCCGTGTCCCAGGTCGTGCAGGTCACCCGTGTCCCAGGTCGTGCAGGTCACCCGTGTCCCAGGTCGTGCAGGTCACCCGTGTCCCAGGTCGTGCAGGTCACCCGTGTCCCAGGTCGTGCAGGTCACCCGTGTCCCAGGTCGTGCAGGTCACCCGTGTCCCAGGTCGTGCAGGTCACCCGTGTCCCAGGTCGTGCAGGTCACCCGTGTCCCAGGTCGTGCAGGTCACCCGTGTCCCAGGTCGTGCAGGTCACCCGTGTCCCAGGTCGTGCAGGTCACCCGTGTCCCAGGTCGTGCAGGTCACCCGTGTCCCAGGTCGTGCAGGTCACCCGTGTCCCAGGTCGTGCAGGTCACCCGTGTCCCAGGTCGTGCAGGTCACCCGTGTCCCAGGTCGTGCAGGTCACCCGTGTCCCAGGTCGTGCAGGTCACCCGTGTCCCAGGTCGTGCAGGTCACCCGTGTCCCAGGTCGTGCAGGTCACCCGTGTCCCAGGTCGTGCAGGTCACCCGTGTCCCAGGTCGTGCAGGTCACCCGTGTCCCAGGTCGTGCAGGTCACCCGTGTCCCAGGTCGTGCAGGTCACCCGTGTCCCAGGTCGTGCAGGTCACCCGTGTCCCAGGTCGTGCAGGTCACCCGTGTCCCAGGTCGTGCAGGTCACCCGTGTCCCAGGTCGTGCAGGTCACCCGTGTCCCAGGTCGTGCAGGTCACCCGTGTCCCAGGTCGTGCAGGTCACCCGTGTCCCAGGTCGTGCAGGTCACCCGTGTCCCAGGTCGTGCAGGTCACCCGTGTCCCAGGTCGTGCAGGTCACCCGTGTCCCAGGTCGTGCAGGTCACCCGTGTCCCAGGTCGTGCAGGTCACCCGTGTCCCAGGTCGTGCAGGTCACCCGTGTCCCAGGTCGTGCAGGTCACCCGTGTCCCAGGTCGTGCAGGTCACCCGTGTCCCAGGTCGTGCAGGTCACCCGTGTCCCAGGTCGTGCAGGTCACCCGTGTCCCAGGTCGTGCAGGTCACCCGTGTCCCAGGTCGTGCAGGTCACCCGTGTCCCAGGTCGTGCAGGTCACCCGTGTCCCAGGTCGTGCAGGTCACCCGTGTCCCAGGTCGTGCAGGTCACCCGTGTCCCAGGTCGTGCAGGTCACCCGTGTCCCAGGTCGTGCAGGTCACCCGTGTCCCAGGTCGTGCAGGTCACCCGTGTCCCAGGTCGTGCAGGTCACCCGTGTCCCAGGTCGTGCAGGTCACCCGTGTCCCAGGTCGTGCAGGTCACCCGTGTCCCAGGTCGTGCAGGTCACCCGTGTCCCAGGTCGTGCAGGTCACCCGTGTCCCAGGTCGTGCAGGTCACCCGTGTCCCAGGTCGTGCAGGTCACCCGTGTCCCAGGTCGTGCAGGTCACCCGTGTCCCAGGTCGTGCAGGTCACCCGTGTCCCAGGTCGTGCAGGTCACCCGTGTCCCAGGTCGTGCAGGTCACCCGTGTCCCAGGTCGTGCAGGTCACCCGTGTCCCAGGTCGTGCAGGTCACCCGTGTCCCAGGTCGTGCAGGTCACCCGTGTCCCAGGTCGTGCAGGTCACCCGTGTCCCAGGTCGTGCAGGTCACCCGTGTCCCAGGTCGTGCAGGTCACCCGTGTCCCAGGTCGTGCAGGTCACCCGTGTCCCAGGTCGTGCAGGTCACCCGTGTCCCAGGTCGTGCAGGTCACCCGTGTCCCAGGTCGTGCAGGTCACCCGTGTCCCAGGTCGTGCAGGTCACCCGTGTCCCAGGTCGTGCAGGTCACCCGTGTCCCAGGTCGTGCAGGTCACCCGTGTCCCAGGTCGTGCAGGTCACCCGTGTCCCAGGTCGTGCAGGTCACCCGTGTCCCAGGTCGTGCAGGTCACCCGTGTCCCAGGTCGTGCAGGTCACCCGTGTCCCAGGTCGTGCAGGTCACCCGTGTCCCAGGTCGTGCAGGTCACCCGTGTCCCAGGTCGTGCAGGTCACCCGTGTCCCAGGTCGTGCAGGTCACCCGTGTCCCAGGTCGTGCAGGTCACCCGTGTCCCAGGTCGTGCAGGTCACCCGTGTCCCAGGTCGTGCAGGTCACCCGTGTCCCAGGTCGTGCAGGTCACCCGTGTCCCAGGTCGTGCAGGTCACCCGTGTCCCAGGTCGTGCAGGTCACCCGTGTCCCAGGTCGTGCAGGTCACCCGTGTCCCAGGTCGTGCAGGTCACCCGTGTCCCAGGTCGTGCAGGTCACCCGTGTCCCAGGTCGTGCAGGTCACCCGTGTCCCAGGTCGTGCAGGTCACCCGTGTCCCAGGTCGTGCAGGTCACCCGTGTCCCAGGTCGTGCAGGTCACCCGTGTCCCAGGTCGTGCAGGTCACCCGTGTCCCAGGTCGTGCAGGTCACCCGTGTCCCAGGTCGTGCAGGTCACCCGTGTCCCAGGTCGTGCAGGTCACCCGTGTCCCAGGTCGTGCAGGTCACCCGTGTCCCAGGTCGTGCAGGTCACCCGTGTCCCAGGTCGTGCAGGTCACCCGTGTCCCAGGTCGTGCAGGTCACCCGTGTCCCAGGTCGTGCAGGTCACCCGTGTCCCAGGTCGTGCAGGTCACCCGTGTCCCAGGTCGTGCAGGTCACCCGTGTCCCAGGTCGTGCAGGTCACCCGTGTCCCAGGTCGTGCAGGTCACCCGTGTCCCAGGTCGTGCAGGTCACCCGTGTCCCAGGTCGTGCAGGTCACCCGTGTCCCAGGTCGTGCAGGTCACCCGTGTCCCAGGTCGTGCAGGTCACCCGTGTCCCAGGTCGTGCAGGTCACCCGTGTCCCAGGTCGTGCAGGTCACCCGTGTCCCAGGTGTGAGGTCACAGGCAGTGTCTGGCTCAGTCGTCCCCTGATCGACTAACTGGTACATATAAGGGTTCGCTCTACGTCTTTCATTATACCAACGAAACGTACAGAAGTAAAAGGTTGAATATAAGGAACTGTATGAAATTATATACATGAGGTGGGAGTGTGTGTGTGTGTGTGTGTGTGTGTGTGTGTGTGTGTGTGTGTGTGTGTGTGTGGTGGAGGCCGTAGTGGAGCGGTGGTCAGCGTACGCTGCTGAAGAACTTCCTGGCCTCGGGTTCCGTAACGGAAATGCGAGAAACCAGAACGTGAGGCGGTTCTGCCTTTAAGAAGTAGAGGTGGCGACCCAGGGAAACTGAAGGATCAAGAAAGCAGAAACCGATAGAAGAGAGAAGAGGATGGGAATATTACACAGCTTACTGTGAGGGAAGATGTTGACGACCCGGGTTCATCGAGGCCCTGCAGCTGCTGCGGGGAAACGTGACACAAATCATGTGAGGGTCGGGAATGCCAGCAGGCAGAGACCCAAGCAGGGCAGTAGACATGGAATCAAGCAGGCAGGTTGGCAAGGGGGAAAGCAGGAGATGCACTCACGCACGCACGCAGGCACACGTACTTACACGTTAAGACAAATATAGTGACACACACACACACACACACACACACACACACACACACACACATGTAAAATAATTGATAAACCTATACACAGATGTATAAACATAAAAATACACTGACACATGAGTATATATATATATATATATATATATATATATATATATATATATATATATATATATATATATATATATATATATATATACAAGGTTAAGTGACAAGGCAACACGAGTGTATAACTCCCTCCCCGTAACATACAAATAATAATCACACACACACACACACACACACACACACACACACACACACACACACACACACACACACACCTACACACACCTACACACACACACACACACACACCTATACACACACACACACACACACACACAGGGCCACAGGCTCAGGTGGCCCTGACAGTGGCCACGGTACTGACGAAGGTCCGGACGTTAACATCTGACCCAGTTGGCGGCCTCATTGTGTTGCAGCTCGTGACTCCCAGCCCAGCTATGTGACACGTGACCTGCTGAGATAACACGGCACTCTGCTAGGTGAAGCGAGGCTTGGTGGTATGACACGACGGGATTCTGCCAGGTGACACCAACCCCAACGATATGACACGGGACTCAGCCTGGTGACGAGAGGACTGGCCATATGACACGGGACTGAAAAGTGACACGAGACCTGGCCAGGTGACACGAGACCTGGCCAGGTGACACGAGACCTGGCCAGGTGACACGAGGCCTCACCATATGACGCCAGGTGACACACAGCGTGTCAGCAAGAGGGTGTGTCTACAGGATCTCACTGCTGGTGTGTGGGTGACACCGGGATTCTCACACACTTATGTCTCACGCGAGTGATTTTTTTTTTTCTCTTATCACTGCTGATGTTATCACTGTATCTTATTACACCCAGGAGGTTGTTATACACGCCCCGGGGTGAAAGGCAGCTGGACGCCGGGTCAAAGGTCAAAGTTAAGTCACACGGTGGTGCTACTACGAGGGGGGGGGGGGGGGAGAACAGCTGAGTGGAGGTAAATAATGAAATCATTATCTTCCCAGGATGACCAACAGAATGGTTGTCAGGGGAGTCACCTACCGTCCGTTCTAACACACAAACATACGTGATTCCAACTCTTCTTAAGTCGTGATTGTAGCCTCTTCCTGCATACTGAAGAAAAGATGAGGCTGAGTGTACGTTATACAGCACTATACACTATGTATACACACTCCACGAGAGTATATATATATATATATATATATATATATATATATATATATATATATATATATATATATATATTTCTTTTTTCTTTCAAACTATTCGCCATTTCCCGCGTTAGCGAGGTAGCGTTAAGAACAGAGGACTGGGCCTTTTTTGGAATATCCTCACCTGGCCCCCTCTGTTCCTTCTTTTGGGAAAAAAAAAAAAAAAAAAACGAGAGGGGAGGATTTTCAGCCCCCAGCTCCCTCCCCTTTTAGTCGCCTTCTACGACACGCAGGGAATACGTGGGAAGTATTCTTAATCCCCTATCCCCAGGGATAATATATATATATATATATATATATATATATATATATATATATATATATATATATATATATATATATATATATATTGGAAAGGATCAGAATTTTGCGCGTGATCAAGATATTCCTATGAGTCCACGGGGAAAATGAAACACGAAAAGTTCCCAAGTGCACTTTCGTGTAATAATCACATCATCAGGGGAGACACAAGAGAGAAATATAACAGTCAGTTGATATACATCGAAGAGACGAAGCTAGGACGCCATTTGGTAAACAGGAATATATATATATATATATATATATATATATATATATATATATATATATATATATATATATATATATATATATATATATATATATATATATACTCACGGGGAGTCTTAACCTCCGTATATATTCTTTGAACATTAAAAACTACAACAAAATTGTGAATTATTCCTTCATTATAATCATCATCGTTTGTGGTTATCTTGTACTATATCGCTGCCGTCCTGTTATTGTTGTTGTTGTGGTTCTGTTGCTGCTTCTAGTCGTTTTGTTTTCCCTGTTTCTGCTACTGTCGTGTTATTGTCCTGTTGCTTTTTTGTGTTGCTTTTGTCCTCTTATTGTTGTTGTCTTACCAGTGCTGTTTTGCCGTTGTCCTATTGGATTTTTCTTTCCTACTGCCGTTGTCGTCCCACTGCTACTGTTGTTAACTGTTGTCGTCCTGTTGCTTCTGTTCTGGTGGTGCTGCTATGATTGTGCTATTCTTGGGATTGTTTTGCTGCTGCTACGACGGTGCTGTTTATGCTGCGATTGTCCTGTTCTTGTTTCTATTGTCCTGTTGCTCCTGTGGTTGTCCTGTTCTTTCTGTGATTGTCTTGTTTTTATGATTGCCCTGTTACAGTTGTGATTGGCCTGTTTCTGGTCATTGTGCTGCTATTTCTATGACTATGCTGTTAGTGTTTTGATCACCCTGTACTTGGAGTGAATTTACTGGTGCTGCTGTGGCTGTTTTGTTGCAGCTGTAATTGTCAGTTGCTGCTATTGTTAGCAACCTGAATGTTTCCTTCCTGTTTTCATTATGCTTTTGTTGTCACTGCTATTGTGTCGCTCTGTCATGTTATTTTGCACTATTGATGAGGCTGTTGCTTCTACTTTCATGGTTGTGGCGCTGTGTTGTTAAAGTTGCTTTGATTGTAGTACTGCTACTGTTGCGGTGCTACTGCTGTTTCTGCTAAGTTGTGGTGCAATGCTGTATTTCTGCTGCTTTTCTAATATTACTGTTGCAGCTGTTGTATTGCTGTTGCTATTTTTTACAATATTGCTGCTACTGTTGTTAAGCACTAATGTTGCTGTTGCAGTATTGCTGCAGCTACTATTGCAGTATGTTGCACTACAGTTGCAGTGTGCCGCTGTTACTGGTGCGATATATTCATTCATTTTTCCAAGTAGCAATTCATTGTCAGCTTACAGTAACCTGCACAATATTTCCACAGAGCCTTGTGTTGACAGCATTTTGAATACATAAATTTTGGAAAACAGTTGTCTACCTTAAATCATTGTTCTCCTAAATCATTTGGTTAATTAAGAGAAACAAATATGGGCGAGATAGAATTTCATCAAGCAGTGTATGATTTCATTCATATTCATGGAAGCCCCTCTACCAAACATGCTTAGTTGTAACCCTAAATTTTGTTGTATATCTTCCTCGCCAGAATAACTTGTATACTTTACCCATCCGATGATTAGTACATGACAATTCTCACTGACTAATCTTTTATTTTCTTAATCACCTTTGGAGTCGCTTTCCCTATATCAAACGTTTCTCTAAGCTACGTTTGGTTGGGAAGTTAGGTTAAACTTATAACCTTACCGAACCTAATGTCTATCTGAGATCAGCTTAAGTTAAGGGTGAACCTTCAGGTGATCCGTCTTTTTTTTTTCAACCATAATTCTGAAAAGAAGCAAAAACAGTCTTTTATGTGGCGGAACCAGTGCGAAGGTCTCCCAGATAAGCGAGCGGCCATGAATAACCTTGGCGACACCATTAGATCGATTTTCAGGCATGGGACGACTCCCTCGTCCCTCATCCCAGCACTCTGGCCACTTTATCTTCCTTGCATCAGGGAACATCCCAGCCAGCCACCGACTTTACTTACAATCATTTACAAAAACTTCTTTATTTCTTGTAGTAAATGAATGGGGTGGATGATAATGGAAGACTTGCATTTGACTTGGTTGCGAAGCCATGTATTTCTTGTAGATAACTGATGTGGTTGAGAATAGAAGACTTCCACTGGACTTGAGAAGAAAAGCCTCGTCAGCAGTGGAATGTTTTATCTGGATCAGGATGAAAGCTGTGCAGGGTTCACGTTTGCAAGCGTTACGAAGGCGGGGATAAGGTGCATGAAGAGAACGGATAGGAAAGGGGACAGGAGATGACTGGGGCCTTACAAGAGGGGCAACTACTTGTTAAGACGCTTATGAACTGTCAACTTCATCTGTTAAACAGCTTCTCTCCATATTCCAGCCTCTTTGTATCTTGAGGAAAGAGAGAACCCACATTTCTAGTCGTTGTGTATCTAATATTTATGGACGATGTTTAACTATGTTTTCCTCTGCAGGTGCCGGAGATCCACAGCCACCACGAGCACTTCCTGGAGGAGCTGAAGCAACGCATCGAGTCCAGGGACGCCAGCATCTGCGTCGGGGATATCTTCTTACAGATGGTGAGTCACAGGAAGGAAGATGAGGTATGATTAGTCTAATCACTGTCTTTACCAGCCCACACGTGCTACGGCAAGGGCAAGACATCACAGGCACTCGACAAACTTGACTGTTAAAGGATCAGCCGTGTTTTCAACCGAGTTTCCCCGGAACACAATGGTTCCGCGAAATTCTATACTACTAACAAAGACTCAACGAAGTTCAACTGTCCATTACTTACAAATGAAGCTCTTTCACCTCAAGGTTGGCGAGCGGTTCCCCCACAAGGATACGGTGGAGCGACATGTAGTGAGAGCGACGCGACGTACAGAAATACATAGACATGTATGTTTTACTTATTGGATTCCTAGGCAACAGCAGAGATGCTACTCATAAATCAGTGTTGAGGAATCAGAGCTTAAAATAAGACCTATACACCCAGAGAAAAGCTTGTTACAAGACGGGCATACTTGGACTCAATTTCTCTGAGTCTTGGTGTCATCCAAGACCTATTCTTAAGGCTCCTGCGGCCCAAAGCTGCGATTCTTTCTCCACTTTGTGATACAGCCTTGCAAAATGACTTTTTACTCGCGTTGTAACCTCTTGCAGGCGGGTAAGTTATAATATAGAGGGTGATGAAAGAAAAATATGTCTGAATAGTTTACAGAGGTTTCAGATAAGAAGTGGGAGAGTGCTGGATATAAATGAAATATTCAAACGAGTTAAAAAAAAAAATTGGAGCATCGTATTAAATGAATTAGTCAAAACTATGGATCAAAATTGATTTCAGGTGACTGGATTTTTTTTTAGGTCAAGTGATAATATGGGCATGCCTGCTGCAAGCCGTAAGGACATCAAATTTCCAGAGCCTAATGTCATCTGGCTAAAGATTTGTGTACGCGCTAGTTTTTTCACAGCCTCCATCACCTCCTGATTTAAGTTTTATTTCACGAACTTTGCGATATAAAGTTAGTGAATATGCATTCATTCTTCTTTAAACTATTCTCGTCTGAAAATTCATAAAATAGTTATTCTGACTGATTTTTGTGAGCTATTCTTAGGTTTATAAGATAGTGTTCAATATTTTTATTCCCTCGTTTCACTGCAGGGTTATGTTGAGGCAAGTGTAGGGTTTCATGGAGGTAGGCCAAGGTTATGCTGAGGAGGTTCACCGTTATGGAGTTAGGCTGGGGTTAGGGGCAGCATAGCCTCCAAGTTGGGGATTAGATAAATGTGATTGGCTTGACTCTCAAACGCTGTCTGGATTTCAAAATGGCTACGGGTATGAACACTCTTATGACTCCGAAGGATTAATTACAACTGATCTTTTCCTTCTCATAGTTTACATGAATTTTGATATTTACAAAAACTTTTCTTCTGTAGGGAAATGTTGATTAATCCGGGAGTCAGATGGACAAGCTGGGGGGAGAAAAAAAATCACCTAGTACACATAAGAATACAGTACCGTTTGACTCACTGTTGCTAGTTAGTCAGAATTATTACTGCACTGATAATGTCTCATAGAAAAAGTTTAGATGAGGGATAGGTAGATTTGTTCATGTAAGTGTGTGTGTGTGTGTGTGTGTGTGTGTGTGTGGGCGGGGTGGGGGGGTTACTGTAGACTAAAATGAAGAGGCTATACCCCCCCCCCCCCCCTTATAAATGCTCAGGGTCTCCCTGAAGAAGTATTCAGGCCCCCAGTAGCTTTTGAATTTTTTGCAATATGTCGATTTTTGTTTGTTACATAGGCTCTAATTTATGAGGTATTGCTTTTTTAATCTTCTTTATCTTGATTTTGAGCAGCCTATAATAATATATTTTGATTGGTTAGCAGATACTATACATATCCTCCTTTAATCCTCCATCAGTATGAGGCACCCCAGGTTGTAAAGTAAAAAATAAATGTTCGAAGTGAAATATATGCATGTGTTAACTGAGATGAAATGCAGATTTGTGGATGAGGTTTCGAGGAAGCAGTTTTGAACTGGTTCCAGGTCTGTGTATTGGAGGGAGGCGCCTCAATCGACTGGCTTACCATGCAGAAAAGTTTGAATATACCTCTGGATGAGGTATGCTTTGGTTCTGTTCAGATTACTTCTGAATATATTTTCCCTTTTACAATTTAGAATATTTGACCCCTACGGTTTCCTCTATCATCAATGATTTCCCATACCAGTTATTCATATTCATTTTACATTAAAAGTCAGCCCTGTAACTATATGAATGATGTAGCTACAGCACAGCGATTAATATGATTATCGTTATTCGTAAGTTCGAATTGCCTTGCCTATGATGTAAAAGTTTTACCCAACTTTGTAACATTAAACTCACCTCAGCATGCTCAGTCCTCAGTTCTTTATAGCAGCACTAGACACTTCTCATCCAAACCGCTCCATGGCCCCCATCCTGCCCTCTTCAGGGGTTTTGGAATCAACACGTCACATCCCTGGAAAATGCAAACAATCGTTTTGTTAATGAAAGGCCACAAATATCTTATTTTAAGAGAAACAGATGGAACCATAAGGAAGCACATCTGGACTTTAAACAGAGTTTATGTGCTACATTTATAATATTGATTGTTGAAAACTTGGAATGGACGTCTGTGCATCAGAGTTTAAAACTTGTATTACAAACTGATTTGTCCATTTATTAGATTCTGAGGATAACAGATGGAACTGGTCAAGAGCAAAGAATCAAACCTAAAATTTTGAGAGAAACTTAAAGCCCCAAAACATCATAACAAAACTTTTAGTGCAGCTTTTTAAGCCAAACTTTACCCAGAAACGTGACAAGGGTACAAGAATGATTGATGAACTGCTGTGAGGATATAGGTACACCATGAATGATTTTATTGCAAAGGAGCTCCTGAATTTTGAGAATTCTCATAGTATTCTAGGATATAAGATGTGCTTTGAAAATTTATTTTCCCTATTTTTTCAGGTAAAGGATCCAAGTGTGGTGGAGAGCTACATTGCCTTCACAAACAACTGGAAGACAGCACAAGAAGCAACCAAGGCAGCAGCTCAGGCCAAGCCAACCTTCAAACACTTTGTTGTGGTAAGTTGTGTTGTTTCTTGATTGATGATTAATAATGAGTCAAAAGACACATATGAAAATGCAAGCACATATACAGAAATGTATTATTGGAAAATGATATTATCATCAAGTAAGCACATGCACTCAAAACACTGAAAGTATTTCTCTCTCTCTTATTGTTTGTACATTAAAGTATCAGGCCAGTCATTTCCTCATAACTGTTAGGAAGACTTGTTCATAATTTATAAGAATCTGAATGGTCCATGAGAACTAAAGTTAGTGATTATGTTTAGGTATTTATGGAAACAGAACTTTATATGTATTTGTGGAGCTCACTGCTTAATATGGCAATTCTTTCATACTAGATTTTAAGTTTTTCAACAATGCATGTATTCACTTCATCTTTAGCTTTTTTCATGTTTTAACTACTCTTTTGCTACAAAAAACTTCATGTCCTTCCTGCTCAAGGGTGGTGGGACAAGAGCCTTAAAAATCATCTCAGAGGTTAAGCTCTTGATTTAACAGATCTTTAAATGTTTTCTTTTTTTAGAGTTAAAGGAGAGGAAGAAAGAGGGAAAGAAAGACTACAGTTTAGCTTGCTGTGATAAAGGTCAAGCCAAATACTTCAAGTGAAATTAAGGATATATGTTTGTTTTTTGTAGCAGCCAACATGGCACAATAAAAAACATTCTCCAATCATAGCCATCTTGGATGAAACTTAAGATAAAAAGTTAGTAGAAAATAATGCATGGAGAATTAATCTGTGCTCCTCAGGTGTTTGTAGACCTGATAATTGAAAATGGAAAGGATATAGAAAGAGGGACAGACAAATTGTGTGATATCTTGACATCAACTTGTGGAACACTTCATAACTTTTCTTGAGCTCATCAGGGCACAAGGGAGAAAGAAATGACACATTTCTGACATTTCTTGAAGTTTTTGTACTCAATATACAAAAATGCCACAGCCAATGCCAGTGCAATTAACATTTCTAGTCACTACAAGGACATACAGGTTACTGTAGGCTTAGAAAATTCATTGAATCTCAAAAGCAATGATGCTGCAAATGCTTGCATTAAGACAGAAGCATTATTTACTCTATACAAGCTCTACATGTTTTCTTTACTGCATCAATTAGTTGGTTTAAAGACTAAATGTCAAACATGAAGAAGAGGCCTTTTCCAATTCAAGCCAGAAGAAACCAAGTGATGCACATTGGTCATGCTGTGCAGATGCTTGTCAATCACCTGTCACTTGCTATAAAAATATCATTGACATTTTGCTGGAGGAGTCAGCAGACTGTCTTGAGAAGCCAAAATGTTACAGAGCAAGCTTGAGACAATTGAATTTTTGTGCAAAATTTTGAAACCTTATTTTAGAGTACTTAACAGCATCAGAAAAACTTTGCAAGCACAGGAGCAACCCACCTACTTGGAGAAATTTATATTTTCTCTCTTTCTGTGACTAGGACACCTGGCAGATCTTCAAAAAGTCCATGTTATGCAGAGAACAGCCTTCAAAGAATCTGGGTCTAGGAGAAATTACTGTATATTATTTATTTATTTATTTTGCTTTGTCGCTGTCTCCCGCGTTTGCGAGGTAGCACAAGGAAACACATCCATAGAATATGTATCTAAGCTCATACAAAGGGTGTTAAAATCATTTCATATTTGTTCTTAATACTTATGTCTAATTATCTAGGATAATTAATCAATGAGTACATTTATTATAAATGCTTGTTTGATGACAATCTGTATCTCCACTATGATAGAGGGGCAATTACAAATACAAGTGTTTTCTCACCCAGGCATGGGCTCGAGAACATCCTGGCAAACTGGATCTCAAAGCCTTGCTTATCAAGCCAGTTCAGCGCTTCCCACAATACGAATTACTACTTAAGGTGAGTAGATCTACATTTCCTGGCTAAATCTTCGAACAATAGAATGAGGTTATGCAAGGCACATACCTATAGTTTATTTTTACCTATAGTATCTCTTCTTTTGCTTGGTTCCTGATGTGCATGAGATACACTTATGATTACTTGGGAACAGTTCTTCCTAATGATCATCATATCTATATGGATATGTCTTCATTACCTCAAGACTTAGAGAGTAGTAATTTTCTTTCATGATATTTCAATGACACTTCCCTCACTACCATGGCCTGCCTGTGACATGAGCATATGATGTTTCATTTGCAGTATGTAATTAAATTTGACTCTGAACAAGCTATTACTTATCAGTTCATCAATAAAGAATGAAATTTTGAAGTATAAACCAGTTTTTGTTCCAGCAGGTGAGTCATATGGGTAAGAATGAGAGTTTAAATGACTAATTAGGATTAGTTGGGCCCATTTGACTCTAGAATTGGACACTACTCTCCCTTCTATCTCATTGATGGTAACTGCTCTTTCCTTTTGAATTTGAAATTCTTTCTCAAAACTTGCATCCTGGCTTCATATATCACTAAACCCAGTTAATCAATTTTCCATTCTTCTGCCTTAGATATGGAGGAAGTACAAAATGAGGGTTGAGGGATAGCAGCTTAAGGAAAACAGGGGGATTGCTAACAGGACTCCCAATTAGGAAGAGAAGATTTTTCTAACTTTAGAACCTCATTTCTTCTATGAAGAAGATTTATGAGTTTGAGTGAAAGCATAGCAACTTAAAGGAGATAGGGGCCACTTGTACTTGCTCAGAGAAGGGGAAATGCAACAGTGGGATTAGATGGGTCTCTAGAATGCTTGTAACAGCACCACATGATAGAAATTTATGCACAGGTATCTATAGAGAAATGTGTTTACAGATTTTCAGCTCCTTCAGAAGTAAACAATTACTGAAATGACCTTGCAAACTTTGTGAGCTTACACGTTTATCTTGTTGGGACATCATGATTTTCTTTATATAAAATGCAATGTTTTTAGCCAATAGAGGAACTGTGGAACTCAGGGAGATGAACAGGTAGTTTCCATGGGAATTGTAACTTCATGGAATATGTAGAGGACACAGTCTTCAGTTGCCCTTTACCTTCTTCCAAAGTGACATCATGATAATTTAATCCCTGGACTTCAGTGTATCATTTTTAGCTTTGAAATTTGGATTGGCCTGTTGTTTCACTAAATTGTAGTACTCATTGAAAATGAAGGGGTGTGTCTGGATATGGCATAAATCTTACACACTGAGCTGATGTTAGAGCTGAGGAATAAGGTCTTTTTTAAATGATGCTTCTCATGTATTAGACTGGAGAAGGTCCAAGACCTCTACAGAATTTTTCTTTGTCTACCACCTTGGATGCCTGTTCTAAGCTTTTCATTTGTTTCTCCCTCTCTTTGATATAACTTTAAGTATGTAGCCCATTTATGAATACCAAGTTTTACAGTGTTGAGAAGTAGTTCTAAACTAATGGAGTCTCACCTTATGAGCTTTCTTCACTGACATGCAACTTATCAAACTTTCTCATAGTCAATTTACAGTTTCATTGACAACTTTAATACAATGAAAGTACTTCTTTACATCTTTTCTTACAAAGTCCTTACTTCTTGCTCAGACTAATGATTGATCTTCTTCCAAAGACCTGTTTACTATCAAAATTGTCAGTTTGATTAAGAAACTTGAAGGTTGAAGTTAAGTCTCCTTTTAGTCTTCTCTCTTCCATAGTGAGCAAATTTATATATCCTCTCACTTCTTCCAGTAACTCAGCTTTTGTATATCAGGTATCATGTTTTTTGCTCCCTCCACACCAGATTTGAATTTTATGTTTCTTGAAATGTGATGATCAAATTGTGTGTTGCCATAGTAACCAGAGGGTCAGAGCTCTTTGGCTCTTTAATTTTTATAAGCTAATGTCATGCTTATCTGAACATGAATCCATGACATCAACCACCTTCAGTAAGATCTGTCACATGCCTTACCAGATAAATGATTCTAGAAACAGGAATGACCTCTAAAGATATCTTTTATAGTAATGTTTTTTCTGGCATTGTCATGGCATAATTTTTTTTTTTTTTTGTCTCTAGTGCACCTTTCTTTTGAAGAATAAGCAAAATGCATCATGTTAGTATAATCCATCTTTTGTGCAGCGTCTTTTGAAGCACACAAGTCGAGAACACCGTGATCATCCACTGCTGACAGAGGCTATTGGAGTGGTGCAGCAAATAGCAAGCAGGATAAATGCTGTGGAGCAGGAGGCCCTTCAACATGAGCAGCAACAGTTACTCCTAAAGGAACTTGAGAACATTATTGAGGGCTTGGTTGGTCTTGTCCAACCAGATAGGTAAGTCCAGAATTAGAAATGTTGTTAGATAAAACAAATCTTGTTATCTTAAGGGGACCTTTGCACCTCAGATGGCAAAAAAAAAAAAAAAATCAACAACAGAGAAAATAAATAAAAGGTTTCTGAAAGCAGTATTATTAACTACATTGAAAGAATAAAGAAACACTCTCTGAAAACAGTTTTACCACCGACAATGAGATAATATGCATACACTGAAAGTAGTTTATCCTTTCTGTAATATTTCCCAGGTATATATAGCCTCATGATGCTCTGATTGTTTCAGTGCCATAGATTTAAATACACCCCCACCTTTTTTATGTTTACATGTCTGTGGAATATCCCTCTTTGGGAGTTGAAAATTTCAGTAGTTGTAGCTGTTCCTTAGAACATGAAGTGCATGAGTTGTGAAAGGTCTGCCTAGATCATGAGTTACTCTGTGTGATGTAGACATATACATATCAATGCCAAAGAATGTGTTTGCAGAGCAAAGTGCCAACAGTGAGCCTCATTTTCTCAATTTAAGTTTCTGAGCTTCTATATCCCAACACTTCATTGTTTATGGTATGAATTTTGTCATTATTCTACATTAATCATCACCACACGTTTACAGTGAGATGGAATGTTTAGTATTCTTTTCTTTAGAATTTTGTAGATAATATGTTTATACTTTCATGTTTTGTTTCACCTTATACAAGAAGTTATTACATGACTTGAGAACACATCAAAAGATTTTAATGCTGTTAAAAATGAGATAGTTTTAAATGTTTCACCTTATACAAGAAGTTATTACATGACTTGGGAACACATCAAAAGGTTTTAATGTACTGTTAAAAATGAGATAGTTTTAGAGGGCAAAATATTCTAATTGTAACTTATAACATTTCAGAAGTTGCAAAATGACACTTTTTAGTCATATTTTCTTCAGACTTTACACATTGTTACTCAACATCTGAAGAATTGAATGCCCAAAGACCCACAACTCTAGATTTATTTTTGTGCCTCTTATAAAGATGGTTAACCTGGCCAACTTCGATTTGCCCCTTACTGAAAGGTTTTATCTAGAACTTAACCTTGTTCATAAATTGAAGAAACTTCCACTTTTGATCACAAGGCTTTATGTAGTTCTTTTCTTGCATCTAGGGAACTGAATGGCATAAAATCCATAGCTTCTATTTCATTTTTGTGCTAGTTATAAAACAGACTTTACCTGCTTTCACTCTCAATAACTAAGCTATTCTGTGGATGACACAATCGGTACCTGCAGTGCAATCATATAAGTTCATGTGTTGATGGTTGGTGATGAACACTTCAGCATCCCATCAAAAGTATATCACCCTGACCTATCTTTTGCACAGCAAAACCAATCTTCATGACCGAAAATCATCCATGCATTGTTTCCCCTTCTGCTTCTTTCCCTTTTTAATTTTTGAAAACCAGTCCTTGATTCTGGCACTGACCTGCATGAGTGAGATGTTAGTGATTTGCAAAAATCTAAGGCATGCGAGTCACTAAAGCCCTCAACAACAAATGTGGTGATGACATCATAGTCTATGTAGTTACTGAGTGGTTGAAAGTCCCCATGTCATAAGTATCTGATGCCACTGGATGGTTGGTTGTTGAAGGGGAGAATTTTAATGAATTCCATCCATATTCGTATGAGATTAGAAGGTGTTAACCCTCCTCTCCAGTAAACAAGCTTAGTATTGTCTCTTGCAGGGCCTTGCCTTAGGAAAAGAATGGTTTTTCTTACTTCAGAATCTACAGTTCTGCAGATGATGCACCTATTCTTACTGAATCAAGGGAAGAGTTGGACAGAAGGACCTGTTATCTTTATGAATTTTGTCAGTGGAGGTTACTAATAGCTAAAGCAAGTCAGAACAAGAGTCATATCTGGAGAGATGGGCTTTTACTGTGTGATATCACTCAAATTGGAAAAGATCTTAAAGTTAGGTATGATGTTGGGCAATGAAAAGTATGGACAGTAATTAAAAAGGTGATGAGGGTCAAATTATGCAAGAGAGAGAAATGAAGTTGCATTTTAAGTCTGTATTATGCCTTAATGAGTCTTTAGTAAGTTGCTTTTAAGGCAGTAAGTCAATGTTTTTGAATATAACTAAAGTGATATATTTCATAATTTTTTTTTTTTTTTTTTTTTTTTTTTTGCTTTGTCGCTGTCTCCCGCGTTTGCGAGGTAGCGCAAGGAAACAGACGAAAGAAAATGGCCCAACCCACCCCCATACACATGCCTTGATTCAACCCACTGACAGCACGTCAACCCTGGTATACCACATCGCTCCAATTCACTCTATTCTTTGCCCTCCTTTCACCCTCCTGCATGTTCAGGCCCCGATCACACAAAATCTTTTTCACTCCATCTTTCCACCTCCAATTTGGTCTCCCTCTTCTCCTCGTTCCCTCCACCTCCGACACATATCCTCTTGGTCAATCTTTCCTCACTCATTCTCTCCATGTGACCAAACCATTTCAAAACACCCTCTTCTGCTCTCTCAACCACGCTCTTTTTATTTCCACACATCTCTCTTACCCTTACGTTACTTACTCGATCAAACCAGCTCACACCGCACATTGTCCTCAAACATCTCATTTCCAGCACATCCATCCTCCTGCACACAACTCTATCCATAGTCCACGCCTCGCAACCATACAACATTGTTGGAACCACTATTCCTTCAAACATACCCATTTTTGCTTTCCGAGATAATGTTCTCGACTTCCACACATTCTTCAAGGCTCCCAGAATTTTCGCCCCCTCCCCCACCCTATGATCCACTTCCGCTTCCATGGTTCCATCCGCTGCCAGATCCACTCCCAGATATCTAAAACACTTCACTTCCTCCAGTTTTTCTCCATTCAAACTCACCTCCCAATTGAATTGACCCTCAACCCTACTGTACCTAATAACCTTGCTCTTATTCACATTTACTCTTAACTTTCTTCTTTCACACACTTTACCAAACTCAGTCACCAGCTTCTGCAGTTTCTCACATGAGTCAGCCACCAGCGCTGTATCATCAGCGAACAACAACTGACTCACTTCCCAAGCTCTCTCATCCCCAACAGACTTCATACTTGCCCCTCTTTCCAAAACTGTTGCATTCACCTCCCTAACAACCCCATCCATAAACAAATTAAACAACCATGGAGACATCACACACCCCTGCCGCAAACCTATATTCACTGAGAACCAATCACTTTCCTCTCTTCCTACACGTACACATGCCTTACATCCTCGATAAAAACTTTTCACTGCTTCTAACAACTTGCCTCCCACACCATATATTCTTAATACCTTCCACAGAGCATCTCTATCAACTCTATCATATGCCTTCTCCAGATCCATAAATGCTACATAAATAAAATTAATTTTTGTAGCTGGAAATAATGCGCAAAAGAACAACCCCAGATTACACTGGAACATTGCTCATGAATGTATCTGCACAGCAGAGTGTAGCTGCAGACTTTCACTAGTACACTGTAAGTGTCATACATTTTGTAGAGTTCTCATGAAATAGTTAAAAACCTGTAAATGTTGAAACAAGTATCTGTCAGAAATGAACCTAAAGTTTGAATCTCCTTGCCAGGACATTCTTGCGCCATGACATGGTAACAATGCACCCTGGATTAGTGACGCGGAAAGAACGGTGCCTGTTCCTATTCTCTGATCTCCTAGTCATCACCGCCATCAAGAGACGCTCAGGTACTATACGGAAAGGATCAAGGTATGTAAACTTAATCTCCCATTTATTGGTAGCCTTTTCATTAATCTGAATCTCATTACTATTTGTATATTTATGTAGGTTTGCGGCAGGGGTGTGTGATGTCTCCATGGTTGTTTAATTTGTTTATGGATGGGGTTGTTAGGGAGGTGAATGCAACAGTTTTGGAAAGAGGGGCAAGTATGAAGTCTGTTGGGGATGAGAGAGCTTGGGAAGTGAGTCAATTGTTGTTCGCTGATGATACAGCGCTGGTGGCTGATTCATGTGAGAAACTGCAGAAGCTGGTGACTGAGTTTGGTAAAGTGTGTGGAAGAAGAAAGTTGAGAGTAAATGTGAATAAGAGCAAGGTTATTAGGTACAGTAGGGGTGAGGGTCAAGTCAATTGGGAGGTGAGTTTGAATGGAGAAAAACTGGAGGAAGTGAAGTGTTTTAGATATCTGGGAGTGGATCTGTCAGCGGATGGAACCATGGTAGCGGAAGTGGATCATAGGGTGGGGGAGGGGGCGAAAATTTTGGGAGCCTTGAAAAATGTGTGGAAGTCGAGAACATTATCTCGGAAAGCAAAAATGGGTATGTTTGAGGGAATAGTGGTTCCAACAATGCTGTATGGTTGCGAGGCGTGGGCTATGGATAGAGATGTGCGCAGGAGGATGGATGTGCTGGAAATGAGATGTTTGAGGACAATGTGTGGTGTGAGGTGGTTTGATCGAGTAAGTAACGTAAGGGTAAGAGAGATGTGTGGAAATAAAAAGAGCGTGGTTGAGAGAGCAGAAGAGGGTGTTTTGAAATGGTTTGGGCACATGGAGAGAATGAGTGAGGAGAGATTGACCAAGAGGATATATGTGTCGGAGGTGGAGGGAACGAGGAGAAGAGGGAGACCAAATTGGAGGTGGAAAGATGGAGTGAAAAAGATTTTGTGTGATCGGGGCCTGAACATGCAGGAGGGTGAAAGGAGGGCAAGAAATAGAGTGAATTGGAGTCATGTGGTATACCAGGGTTGACGTGCTGTCAGTGGATTGAAGCAAGGCATGTGAAGCGTCTGGGGTAAACCATGGAAAGCTGTGTAGGTATGTATATTTGCGTGTGTGGACGTGTGTATGTACATGTGTATGGGGGGGGGGGGTTGGGCCATTTCTTTCGTCTGTTTCCTTGCGCTACCTCGCAAACGCGGGAGACAGCGACAAAGTATAAAAAAAAAAAAAAAAAAAAAAAAAAAATGTAATTTCAGTGATGCAGAACAATCAGTCTTCCATCACTGCCTGACAAACACTTTTTAATATATATATATATATATATACAAAGGCAAAGGGGATAAGAGTGAGTGCTCAAATTACAGAGGTATAAGTTTGTTGAGTATTCCTGGTAAATTATATGGGAGGGTATTGATTGAGAGGGTGAAGGCATGTACAGAGCATCAGATTGGGGAAGAGCAGTGTGGTTTCAGAAGTGGTAGAGGATGTGTGGATCAGGTGTTTGCTTTGAAGAATGTATGTGAGAAATACTTAGAAAAGCAAATGGATTTGTATGTAGCATTTATGGATCTGGAGAAGGCGTATGATAAGAGTTGATAGAGATGCTCTGTGGAAGGTATTAAGAATATATGGTGTGGGAGGCAAGTTGTTAGAAGCAGTGAAAAGTTTTTATCGAGGATGTAAGGCATGTGTATGTGTAGGAAGAGAGGAAAGTGATTGGTTCTCAGTGAATGTAGGTTTGCGGCAGGGGTGTGTGATGTCTCCATGGTTGTTTAATTTGTTTATGGATGGGGTTGTTAGGGAGGTGAATGCAAGAGTTTTGGAAAGAGGGGCAAGTATGAAGTCTGTTGGGGATGAGAGAGCTTGGGAAGTGAGTCAGTTGTTCGCTGATGATACAGCGCTGGTGGCTGACTCATGTGAGAAACTGCAGAAGCTGGTGACTGAGTTTGGTAAAGTGTGTGAAAGAAGAAAGTTAAGAGTAAATGTGAATAAGAGCAAGGTTATTAGGTACAGTAGGGTTGAGGGTCAAGTCAATTGGGAGGTAAGTTTGAATGGAGAAAAACTGGAGGAAGTAAAGTGTTTTAGATATCTGGGAGTGGATCTGGCAGCGGATGGAACCATGGAAGCGGAAGTGGATCATAGGGTGGGGGAGGGGGCGAAAATCCTGGGAGCCTTGAAGAATATGTGGAAGTCGAGAACATTATCTCGGAAAGCAAAAATGGGTATGTTTGAAGGAATAGTGGTTCCAACAATGTTGTATGGTTGCGAGGCGTGGACTATGGATAGAGTTGTGTGCAGGAGGATGGATGTGCTGGAAATGGGATGTTTGAGGACAATGTGTGGTGTGAGGTGGTTTGATCGAGTAAGTAACGTAAGGGTAAGAGAGATGTGTGGAAATAAAAAGAGCGTGGTTGAGAGAGCAGAAGAGGGTGTTTTGAAATGGTTTGGGCACATGGAGAGAATGAGTGAGGAAAGATTGACCAAGAGGATATATGTGTCGGAGGTGGAGGGAACGAGGAGAAGTGGGAGACCAAATTGGAGGTGGAAAGATGGAGTGAAAAAGATTTTGTGTGATCGGGGCCTGAACATGCAGGAGGGTGAAAGGAGGGCAAGGAATAGAGTGAATTGGATCGATGTGGTATACCGGGGTTGACGTGCTGTCAGTGGATTGAATCAGGGCATGTGAAGCGTCTGGGGTAAACCATGGAAAGCTGTGTAGGTATGTATATTTGCGTGTGTGGACGTATGTATATACATGTGTATGGGGGTGGGTTGGGCCATTTCTTTCGTCTGTTTCCTTGCGCTACCTCGCAAACGCAGGAGACAGCAAAAAAAAAAAATATATATATTATACTTTGTCGCTGTCTCCCGCGTTTGCGAGGTAGCGCAAGGAAACAGACGAAAGAAATGGCCCAACCCCCCCCATACACATGTACATACATACGTCCACACACGCAAATATACATACCTACACAGCTTTCCATGGTTTACCCCAGACGCTTCACATGCCTTGCTTCAATCCACTGACAGCACGTCAACCCCGGTATACCACATCGCTCCAATTCACTCTATTCCTTGCCCTCCTTTCACCCTCCTGCATGTTCAGGCCCCGATCACACAAAATCTTTTTCACTCCATCTTTCCACCTCCAATTTGGTCTCCCTCTTCTCCTTGTTCCCTCCACCTCCGACACATATATCCTCTTGGTCAATCTTTCCTCACTCATCCTCTCCATGTGCCCAAACCACTTAAAAACACCCTCTTCTGCTCTCTCAACCACGCTCTTTTTATTTCCACACATCTCTCTTACCCTTACGTTACTCACCTCGATCAAACCACCTCACACCACACATTGTCCTCAAACATCTCATTTCCAGCACATCCATCCTCCTGCGCACAACTCTATCCATAGCCCACGCCTCGCAACCATACAACATTGTTGGAACCACTATTCCTTCAAACATACCCATTTTTGCTTTCCGAGATAATGTTCTCGACTTCCACACATTCTTCAAGGCCCCCAGGATTTTCGCCCCCTCCCCCACCCTATGATCCACTTCTGCTTCCATGGTTCCATCCGCTGCCAGATCCACTCCCAGATATCTAAAACACTTCACTTCCTCCAGTTTTTCTCCATTCAAACTCACCTCCCAATTGACTTGACCCTCAACCCTACTGTACCTAATAACCTTGCTCTTATTCACATTTACTCTTAACTTTCTTCTTCCACACACTTTTCCAAACTCAGTCACCAGCTTCTGCAGTTTCTCACATGAATCAGCCACCAGCGCTGTATCATCAGTGAACAACAACTGACTCACTTCCCAAGCTCTCTCATCCCCAACAGACTTCATACTTGCCCCTCTTTCCAAAACTCTTGCATTTACCTCCCTAACAACCCCATCCATAAACAAATTAAACAACCATGGAGACATCACACACCCCTGCTGCAAACCTACATTCACTGAGAACCAATCACTTTCCTCTCTTCCTACACGTACACATGCCTTACATCCTCGATAAAAACTTTTCACTGCTTCTAACAACTTTCCTCCCACACCATATATTCTTAATACCTTCCACAGAGCATCTCTATCAACTCTATCATATGCCTTCTCCAGATCCATAAATGCTACATACAAATCCATTTGCTTTTCTAAGTATTTCTCACATACATTCTTCAAAGCAAACACCTGATCCACACATCCTCTACCACTTCTGAAACCACACTGCTCTTCCCCAATCTGATGCTCTGTACATGCCTTCACCCTCTCAATCAATACCCTCCCATATAATTTTACCAGGAATACTCAACAAACTTATACCTCTGTAATTTGAGCACTCACTCTTATCCCCTTTGCCTTTGTACAATGGCACTATGCACGCATTCCGCCAATCCTCAGGCACCTCACCATGAGTCATACATACATATATATATATATATATATCTGGGAAGTGAAGTTTCAGATAAGTTTACGATTGGTGGACTGATTCAACAATGAGTTGGGTGAGCAACTGTTTAGTGCTTGTCGGGTCATTTCAGTGAGTACATGTTTTGTCTGTGCAGTGTGAAGAAGGGTAAGCATTTTATTTCTATCATGACCTGGAGGATGGGGGGTCAGTTATGAAGGAGTTTGGATGGGGGGAGTTCACTGCTGCTACAAAGAACTGAATGATGAGCTTATTAAAGTGGAATTGTATTTGGAGGATTTTATATTTTTTTTATTTGTGTAGGTGATGAGAGTTCATAGTTGCCAGGCAGCCAGTGATTGTTCTGAGTACTCTGTCTTGTGTGATTTGCAGCTGTGTAATGTTTACTTTTGATATGGTTGATGATCAACCAGGTAGGGTATAGCTTCAGTTGTACAGACCCCAGGATTGCTTGATCCTGAGGATTACAAAAATGTCAAAACTTGGCTTGTATTCTTACAATAACACGTCAAGCAGCAGCAAACATGCTGATATGCCTTGGCCTATACAGCTTCTTCTGTAAGCTATCACACAGCTTACAATGCTGTCAAATCTTGGTCTGCATAGTGCCTTTTCCTATAACTTATCAAGCACAGGATTTGCTGACATATATCACAACAGAAAATTTGTCTGTATGGTGTGCTAAATAGCTCACAGTATGTGTGGGCCTAGAAAGATTCAATGATATGAGGGTCTCAAGAGCAGGATAATCTTGCAAATCATCATAACTATAGGAATATTTTGTAAGCAAATTTTCTCCCTTTCTTATTCTATGGTAAAACTATGGGGTAGAAATTACTAGCAGGTGAAGGGTTCACTCAGCAGAAGTCAGTTTCAGCCTTCCAAAAAGCATGTTTTAGTGCTAGAACCAGTACCTGTCCTCCGTTACCCAGCCCACCTTTCCTGGTAAAGTTTGGTTTCCTCTAACAGCCATTCAGATTCATGACTTACACTTGACAGATGGCAGCATGGGTTGATATAATCTCATTGGTGAGAAGAGGGGGATAATGGCTTAGAAAATGATTATAGCATTGTTCTTAAGTAGAATTTCAAACAGCGTACCAGGAAATATTTTATTTATGTCTTTTGATAGGCTATTACAGGGCACTAGACATCTTAAGAACTTCATGATATTAGGGCAGGTGATTATTTTTTCTTGTTCAAATACATGCCTTTCACAAGTTCACACTGTATTTATTAGGATATGGTACTTTCTTAGATTTTGAAGTAATCTTTTTGACTTATTGGTACATACTATGCATTATTCAAAAGTACATTGATCAAAAAGGTTTTGAAATAAGAGACTTTTCAATGTTATAACAAGTCTCTTCATTTCATACAAGGTTAACTGAAGTTATTCTGCCATCTCTATTTTGAACTGAGAGAAGACTGTAATTGCTTAAAAATGAAAATGGTTGATCACTTGCATATAAAAATCAAACTATGTTACACCAATAGTTCTGATAAGTATGCACTGTAAAGCTTGTTTAGGATATATTCATTTATTTTATTTCCCTAAAAATCTTGTGTCTGCTTCTGACAATTTAAATGAAGACTAAGATAGAGTTTGGCAGTTACATAGAAGATGAAGTGCTAGGGCTGTCATATGACTTTTCAAATCACTTATTGATAACTTATACATTCGTGTTAACATCACCAGGATGATCCCACAGGTTATGCACTTATTTACCCTACCTGATTTTTGTAGAATTTCAACTCTCTACATACTGGCAAGCTTAACATTCTTTCTTTGGAAACTTGTTTTGTGCCATTATTAAAGGCAAAATAAGGATAAAATCCATAGGAAGAATGGAAATAATGGAAAAAAGTATGAATTTTTACCACTACAAATTCAAACCATGGAAACTTGTGTACCATTTTTACTGGAATCATAAATGTGTGAACATTTGGAATTTGGATGTTTTTGGATTACGGGTATTTGGACTGGAGATCTACAAGTGTATGTGAATACAAGTAATCTCTACAATTAAGTCATTCTAACTAATAAAAGTACATTTATAGAAAGTGTGGAAGGCGAGAACATTATTTCAGAAAGCAAAAATGAGTATGCTTGAAGGAATAGTGGTTTCAGCAATGTTATATGATTGCGAGACGTGGGCTATAGACAGGGTTGTGCAGAGGAGGGTGGATGTGTTGGAAATGAGATGTTTGAGGACAATATGTGGTGTGAGGTGGTTTGATCGAGTAAGTAATGAAAGGGTAAGAGATATGTGTGGTAATAAAAAGAGTGTGGTTGAGAGAGCAGAAGAGGGTGTTTTGAAATGGTTTGGTAACATGGAGAGAATGAGTAAGGAAAGATCGACAAAGAGGATATATGTGTCAGAGGTGGAGGGAACAAGGAGAAGTGGAAGACCAAATTGGAGGTGGAAGGATGGAGTGAAAAAGATTTTGAGTGGTCGGGGCCTGAACACGCAGGAGGGTGAACTGGAACGATGTGGTATACCGGGGTTGACCTGATGTTAATGGATTGAACCAGGGCATGTGAAGCATCTTAGGTAAACCATGGAAAGTTTTGTGGGGCCTGGATGTGGAAAGGGAGCTGTGGTTTTGGTGCATTATACATGACAGCTAGAGACTGAGTGTGAACAAATGTGGCCTTTGTCATCTTTTCCTAGTACTACCTCGCGCACATGCACAGGGAGGGGTTGTCATTTCATGTGTGGCGGGTTGGCAACGGGAATGGATAAGGGCAGCAAGTATGAATTATGTACATGTGTATGTATGTATATGTCTTTGTATGTATATATATATGTATACGTTGAAATGTATAGGTATGTATATGTGCATGTGTGGACATGTATGTATATACATTTGTATGTGTGTGGGTTGGGCCATTCTTTCATCTGTTTCCTTGCGCTACCTCACTTACGTGGGAGACAGCGACAAAGTATAATAAAATAATAGCAAGTGGCTACTGAAAAGCCTGTTTATAAGGAAAGGTAACAAGTAGAAAAAGTACAGTATTGCGAAATTATAATGACTCACCACCACTGCCCAGAGACCAGTTCAGAAGGATTAGTGTTTGCAGTAAATCGAAAAAGTTTTAAAAAATGCTTACTATGTAATGTGTTATAACCTAACAGGAAATATTTTGTTGTGCAACATTTAGGTGTTAATCAGACTCTCAGGAATAGGGATATCATAAATTTCAGAACCAATTATCCTGTTGGTTCAACTTCAAGTAGTAGTTAAGCATCCTGATATTCACCCTCATGTTATTACAGCAGAGAAATAGACACCTAGATGGTAACTTGATGAGTCATATACTGTAAAGACAGAAATCTGTTACAGAACTCAGAAATGAGATAGTACACACTTGTAAATAGTTTTGGTAATAGCTAAAAACTCACTGTGTATGGCCATTAGATATAAAGCTCTAGTTTATTCTGTAATGTTAGTATCAAAATGAACTTGAATTACCCCTTTGCATGTGAAATTGATTTTCAGCGGCATTTTTGAGGAGTGTGAATTCTCAAGTAAAATCAGAAAATGGTAATTAGTGTTTTTTATAACTATTTCATAAAAGCAAAACCACAAAATTTCCATATTTTTCATTACTTGTTTAAAACAACACCTGATTGCAAGGAAAAAATGAATGAAAAATTAAAATAAAGTATTGCTGAATGGCATAAACTGCCTCAAGTGTAGCAGATTTCTTGCTCCTTACACTCATAAAAATGAACTGACTGTAAAGGCTCTGGAAGAAGCCAAAAGAATGCCAGACTTAGAGAGATGTGAAACAGCCCTATGTTTCCCTTTCATGGGCACTCATCAAAACCATTACTATCACATATGTTTATGTAGAGTTGTTTATGATAGAGTTGATAGAGATGCTCTGTGGAAGGTATTAAGAATATATGGTGTGGGAGGCAAGTTGTTAGAAGCAGTGAAAAGTTTTTATCGAGGATGTAAGGCATGTGTACGTGTAGGAAGAGAGGAAAGTGATTGGTTCTCAGTGAATGTAGGTTTGCGGCAGGGGTGTGTGATGTCTCCATGGTTGTTTAATTTGTTTATGGATGGGGTGGTTACGGAGGTGAATGCAAGAGTTTTGGAAAGAGGGGCAAGTATGAAGTCTGTTGGGGATGAGAGAGCTTGGGAAGTGAGTCAGTTGTTGTTCGCTGATGATACAGCGCTGGTGGCTGATTCATGTGAGAAACTACAGAAGCTGGTGACTGAGTTTGGTAAAGTGTGTGAAAGAAGAAAGTTAAGAGTAAATGTGAATAAGAGCAAGGTTATTAGGTACAGTAGGGTTGAGGGTCAAGTTAATTGGGAGGTGAGTTTGAATGGAGAAAAACTGGAGGAAGTGAAGTGTTTTAGATATCTGGGAGTGGATCTGGCAGCGGATGGAACCATGGAAGCGGAAGTGGATCATAGGGTGGGGGAGGGGGCGAAAATTCTGGGAGCCTTGAAGAATGTGTGGAAGTCGAGAACATTATCTCGGAGAGCAAAAATGGGTATGTTTGAAGGAATAGTGGTTCCAACAATGTTGTATGGTTGCGAGGCGTGGACTATGGATAGAGTTGTGCGCAGGAGGATGGATGTGCTGGAAATGAGATGTTTGAGGACAATGTGTGGTGTGAGGTGGTTTGATCGAGTAAGTAACGTAAGGGTAAGAGAGATGTGTGGAAATAAAAAGAGCGTGGTTGAGAGAGCAGAAGAGGGTGTTTTGAAATGGTTTGGTCACATGGAGAGAATGAGTGAGGAAAGATTGACCAAGAGGATATATGTGTCGGAGGTGGAGGGAACGAGGAGAAGAGGGAGACCAAATTGGAGGTGGAAAGATGGAGTGAAAAAGATTTTGTGTGATCGGGGCCTGAACATGCAGGAGGGTGAAAGGAGGGCAAGGAATAGAGTGAATTGGAGCGATGTGGTATACCGGGGTTGACGCGCTGTCAGTGGATTGAATCAAGGCATGTGAAGCGTCTGGGGTAAACCATGGAAAGCTGTGTAGGTATGTATATTTGCGTGTGTGGACGTATGTATATACATGTGTATGGGGGTGGGTTGGGCCATTTCTTTCGTCTGTTTCCTTGCGCTACCTCGCAAACGCGGGAGACAGCGACAAAGCAAAAAAAAAAAATAAATAAATAAAAATAAAAAAAAAAATGTTTATGTATGCATTTTGATACATATTGCTCCCTTGTTACAATAAACAAATTGTAAAGGATGTAAAACAATTAGAGTGCTAGATTTAAATAGATGCATAAAACACCTGTGTTGCCAACTCATGAGTACTTGTCAAAACACTGTACATAGTATATCTTATTTTTGCCTTATGATACACAACATACATTTATATGGCATATCTTGACATTGCAATGACCCTCACTAACCTAAATTATGGCAAAAACAAGGAAAACAAGAATAAACAATGAATGAATCACTGTGTGAGTGGCAGTAGTGCCCAAGTATTGGTTGGAACAATTAACTTAGCATGGGTAGATAGCAACACCTACTTACTTTACTGAAAAGAAAAAAATGGTGGTGTGGGATTGAAGAGTAGTCATTGTAGTGATGGGGAGGTTTATACTCGAGCATGGACAGAAATCAAGAATATCTGGGTTCCTGAGGCTGTTTCTGATCAGGGAAGTAGGCTAACTTAACACAAGTTTTTTTTTATTCATCTTAAATATCATCAGCTTTTGGACATGAAATTATATTTAATCACAAAATACTTAAAGAGGGTTGCATGTTTCATTCCTACTAGATACTAAATAGAGATGTAGGTTTTTATAACAATTTGAGTGCTGTGCACCTTATATTTCTGCTGCTGCACAAGCAAGTTATGAGTATGTTGTTGTGTTATTGCCCTCTCTGTGTAGTTTTCATCTATGGACATCATGTTCTCAACTGTTTACTGCTATACCGGTGAAAAGTGATTGCATGATAGTTTATCTCTCTTCCCCAGTTTACCATTGACGTTACTGAGTTCCTTAGAATCCAACAAATTCAAGCTCTTCAAATTCATTCCATTAGACGATTTGGATATTGCCAGATGTAAGTATCCATTATTGACTGTTGTATTACTCTCTTATGATTAGAATAATAATAACTTGTAGCAGATGAAAGAAGGTGGAGAGGAAAAACATTATGATCCACCATTCCTGTACTCTATCCACAGTATCATTTCTCTTGGCTTCAAAGCTATACTCCTTACATTACTGTGGATGGGGTATAGAGATGCTGGATCATGTATATCCATTCCCATAGCCTTATTTTATCCATTTATGCTTCATTATGATTATAGCAGAGATTGATTTCTCTTCTGTTATATTTTCTCATGCCAGGCAAACTGATAAAGATTTTGTAATTCCTCTTTGTTTGACTCTGCTGCTTCTACGCCATGAATGTTTCCTAGCACTTTCATCTTATATCTCCACAATTCTTTTTCTTCAGATACCAGCAATCTGGATCATTGAACACAATTTTTTTTTTCAGATAATTTTATGAAATGATATTAGCATTCAAAGAACATGCATATGATTTTTTTTTTTACTTTCTCTCTTGGAATGTTAGACCATGCTCCTCACTGAAGAACTGAACAAAGTTAGTGTGCTCTGAAGATGAGTACGTTCCTTTAGTCACTATCACCAAGGTTGTATCATTATCAGTACATGGAAAGGAGTACAGTCTTATTATGGACCTCCTGCTTGAAAGGAGTCAATCACTTGTCTGCTTCTGCATGGAAAGCAGCCTTAGAGCTTCAGGATCTCCATAAGCTGTAGTTGCACCAAAGATATGATGTACTGTCAGCATTCTCTGCCATAATTGTATTTGGGATTTTTTTTCTTTTCTAGCACGAGATGAGAGTGTTAAGAAGTTAGTTAGGGAAATGGAAACGTTACAAGAGGATCTCCAAACACTCCAGGATATTTCCAAGCTTACCAAGACTCTCCATTGTCCTCGAGGGACCATGGAGGAAACTGTGCAGGATATGATTGCCCAAGTGCAGAAGCAGTTAGCAGAGAGACACGGTGCTGACTCACAGCTCATGGAACTTGAGCTCACCATCACCACACAGTAAGTTGAATAATTTTGTGAATATGAAACTACAGTATCACTGTTAGAGTATTCCTCAAGGATTTCTCTGGTCTTTTGTATTTAAAAGATGTCATTATAAAGGGTAAGTGCTCTGTCATATCAAAGCAGAGTATAAGATTCCAAGATTCGGTTATCTGAGTTATGTTGATGAAGGCTACTACTTTGATATTCACTGAGGTTTCAATTTTACCTTGCTTATACATGATAATGGGAGAGTATAATACCTATTCTTTGACAGAGAAGGAATGGAGAACCTGACCTTTATGTTCAGCAGTGCAGAAAAGAGAGCTACATGGGAGGAAACATTTAGTGAAGCTAAACACAAACTAGGTGAGTGATAACCTAAACAGACTGACATAATAAAACAAATGAGCTATGATTCAACTTCAAACTTGTTAACTTGTACTTTTACTCTCTATAAGTCTCAAAAATGACTGTTTTTTGCTTTGCTGGTAATCTTTTCTGCATTCCTCCTGATGAAATAAAAGCTTTCATATTGCATAGAAGTAAAATTTAGATCTCTCAACTATGGAGAGAACCTCATGAGCATCTGGGAGAGCCTCTCCTGTGGAGGATTATATGCTGTCTAATCTTTCACCAGTATGATGGGAATCTATGAAAGTTCCTCCCCTCTATAACCATGACAATGCACATGAGGGTGGTGGATGCTGATTTACAGGGACTTAGCCACTCATTAACCTGCCCAGACAGTGTCACAGTTTAGATGTCTTAGTAGTGAACTTTGCCCCACATTACAATTATTTCTTTTGCTCCCTTGGTCTGCTAACTGGTGATTTGATTATCAGTGGTGTCCTGTAATGGGACTCTTACTCTTCACTAGTCAGTTGAAGACTTCTATTTTTTTCATGGCTTACAAGACACATATCTAACTTGCTCTCTTGTAGGAATGTTAGGGTGACATCTGCTCACAATATGATACTGACTATTTTTTGTTTTGTTTTAATTTTACCTCCTCCCTTCTTCATGTTTTATTCCTGGTGCTACCTCGCTGATCTGGGAAATGGCAATCAAGTATAGGAGAAGACAACAAAGGCCACATTCGTTCACACTCAGTCTCTAGCTGTCATGTATAATGCACCAAAACCACAGCTTCCTTTCCACATCTAGGCCCCACAGACCTTTCCATGGTTTACCCCAGGTGCTTCACATGCCCTGGTTCAATCCATTGACAGCACGTCAATCCTGGTATACAACATCATTCCAATTCACTCTATTCCTTGCACACCTTTCACCCTCCTGCATGTTCAGGCCCCGATCGCTCAAAATCTTTTTCACACCATCCTTCCACCTCCAATTTGGTCTCCCGCTTCTCCTTGTTCCCTCCACCTCTGACATATATATCCTCTTTATCAATCTTTCCATACTCATTCTCTCCAAGTGCCCACCAAACCATTTCAACACACCCTCTTCTGCTCTCTCAACCACACTCTTTTTACCACACATCTCTCTTACCCTTTCATTACTTACTTGATCAAACCACCTCACACCACATTTTGCCCTCAAACATCTCATTTCCAACACATCCACCCTCCTGTGCACAACCCTATCTATAGCCCATGCCATTTATTTATTCATTTCCTGCCCCAGGAGTCTCTTCTGTTTTTTATAGGGCTATTGTAGCACTAAGGAAGCAAGCCACATCTGGTGGGTGAAACCACAGATCATAAGATGTAGATATATTGTGAATGTCTTTGTGGAGAGAGTGGAGGCAACTGAGCAGCAAGTGTTTGATTGTTGTCATTATGATACTTGTATTTCAGCACTAGCATCATTCAGATCCTCACTTAATCGTTCCATATATCCAGTGCTTTTTCATTAGCATCTTGCTTATTTTCCCAGATAACTCCTTTGATCATTATCCACTTTTACTCTTTAGATGAATTTCAAAGCCCAGGAAGGTGGTTACACCTCATTCCATAAGAAATTCAAAGGAAGTTAATATGTCAACCCATATTAATAATTCAACCAAGACAAAGACAGGTAGGATAGGGGCTTCTTTTCTGTCCTGATAACTCATCTCCTTTAATCCAAGTGCACTTTTTTAATCTGATAGCACTGGATTTTCTTTACATATTTTCATCTTTCCTCAATTTAGGAGATCTTGTTGGTGAGGCATACTCCAACTTAAGCCAAACATATAAATATATCAGACTCTTCCTTCAAATACTTAAAGGTAATTTCAACATGGATAATGACATACACTGCCTCCATCATTACCATTCTAATGTGGTTTTATGGTGTAATAGGCACTGTGTCAGCCTTTAAACCAATTTAACTCCTTCAGTGGTATAAGTAGTTGTTGTCGCCTGATATAGTTGGGTAATTTCCTACCAGAAGTTAAATTCCACATGCATATTTTTCACCTGACCAATATAGTTACATCTGGGGCTTCTTTTCTATCCCATAACTCATGTCCTTTAATCCTGGTGCACACTTTTATTCTGGTATCATTGAAATATCTTTTGATATTTTTATCTTTTTACAATTGAGGATACCTTGTTGGTGATGCATACTCCAGCTTAAGCCAAACATATCCATTTCATATCAAACTCTTCCTCCAAATACTCAAAGGTAATTTCAGCATGGATAATGACATAGGTTGCCTATGTCATGACCCTTCTAAATGTGGTTTTCTAGTGTAATAGTTATTTAGTCAGCTCCTAAGCCCTTTTAACTCTCAGTTTTATGGGTGTCAGTTGATGCCTGATATAACAGGGTTGTTTACCACCACAAGTTGACTTCTACATGTATTGTAGGCTCTGTAGGCTGGCCATAGATGGCAACACAAACAAAGGATGAGTCATTGGAGCTGACTGAAGACCACAGAAACCTGCTAGTAACCATGGTGGATGATCATGCACCTTCTCCTGGGTACTTGCTGCCTATTGTGCCCACTAATAACTCTGTACCTCCACCACCTGTACCTCTGATCAACTAGTGCACTGAATTAAGTGCTTTTTCCAAAACTAAGAATGTATAAATTCTTACTTCTTAAGAAAAATTATACTTAATCATATAAACAAAAAAGTTATGAGTCTCTTTGCATCCTCACAACTGGCTAGTTTGTAAATAGTAAGTTTTCCTAAACCAGGAGTGATTAAGTCATAATTCATAAGAAAAATTCAGGGATTTATAATCTTTGTGCCCCCATTCACGTATACAAAACTGTGATTTTGCTGTTTTTTGCGCACTGGGAAGAGGTTAAAAGAACCAACTGCACATGGAAGGGATGATAAGCAGATTCATGTAAATTTCTTTCCCTTAGAGGAGAACCATAGTTTGGTTTAGTTTGATTTTTTCCCCAAATCTATTATTTGAAGTTAGATTTGAATTAGATATAGTTAGCCATTTATCTGATAATTGCTTAAACATATCTGCACTTGATTACACTAGTTGGGATGCCTTACCTCATTTATAAGCTTTGCATCATCTATAAACATATGTAGGTATTACCCAAGTTCCTCAATTAAGCCCTTAATCTATACATTGTCAGAAGTAACATAACTTATTTTATCAAAACATGAAAACGTGGCTACAGTATATGTTGTATTTCTTCCCAGTCATGGAAGTTTTGATTAACTAAATAAGTGATTAACTAAAGAAGCCTTTCTCTAAAGCCTGCCTTTAATTGTAGCTCACTTATCAATCTCTTGTGGATAACAGTCTTAATGGCCCTCAAGCAGTCAAAAATTACATAACCAGGTTTACTGACCAAATCCTAGGGGTGTATGAACAGCTGGGTTGACTGTGGACTAACTGCCTTAGCTTGGATTCAAACCTATGTGCTCAGTCCTAGGTGGCCCACAAGGTGTCACAGTCAGGAATGCTAACTACAACAACAAAATGAAATATCCATCACAGAAATCTAGATTTATAGTGCATAAGTTCATCCTTCTGAAACTAAGCTCATTCTCATTCAAGGAGTTTCTAGCTTTCAAAAACTTATGATTTAGTTTCCTAATTAAGTTTCCCAGTGGTTCATATAGGAGACTTTTAGTGTTCTAGATTATGATTTAAAACAATTCCTCCTTTACCTTTCTTCAAGATAGAGGAGAATAAGGGTTAAGTTTAATCAAGAACGTGCAATCAGATTTATGGTATTTTGCCAAAGGAATTGGAATAAGTAAACATAAATTAGTTGTATATGCTTATTGCTCTTACTTGTTTGGAAACTTAGAGCAAATGAAACACTGTAGCAGCATCAGTTATTTCAAACTTTTGTCCAGCATACAGTACCCCCAACTTTTGACTTCTGACATACGTTTTCAGAAATTTTTTACAAGACATTCAGGCCCTTGTCCTATTATTTTTTTCCCCATATCTCGCAGTCAAATTTTACTTAGCTGTTTATAACTTTTACATTGCGTATCTTGTCCCATGTGCTAGTGAAAGTATTTTTCCGTATTGAACATGAGTAGGCAGAAAAAAAAGCAGTTGGAATGTCTACAAAGTTGGAGTTTCTAAAGTTGCACTGGCTCTTCACTGGTCAGATACATCAATTTTCCTCACCTTTGACATAGCAGTGCATTCCTTACATATGTAGGTGACCTGTGATAATACAGTTCAAATAAGCTTAAGTTTACTGTGTAGAAATTGTCCATTCATAAGCATAATTATCTGCCCCTCATGTGTTAAACTGATAAGAATTTCTGATATTCTGAGACATGATATCATGAAATGATTCCCTATCTTTATTCTGAAAACTGTAGAGAGTTACATTTAATCAAACCAGACACTTATCTTTTACTATGAGCATAAAGAAAAAAAAAAAAAAGAAATCAGGCCCCTCCTTCATTTATACATATCACTAATTCAAGGGTTTACTTAGTACCAGCATTCCTAACAAATAGAAAATTGAAGATTTCAGTTCACATAACATAAGCCTTTCTACTGTGTTTTTAGCACGGCATGAAAAGGAGGAAATGAGGATTTGAGAGTGTTTGAATATTTGTTAGGGAATAAAAACCTGGACAAAGCATTTGCTGATCTCAAACTGCCTTCCCAAAAACATTGACTCCTGGTTCTAAAGATCAGAATCTCAAATGAGAATACTAGTTTTAACTGTCACAAGTAGAAAGTAGGTGAAAAAATACACAATATGCAAAATAAATGCACTCAACTAAAATTGTATGGGTATACCAACTATTTGCCAAGAAAAAATGGACTCATGTTTAAGTTCTGAACATATTTTTCATATTATCAGCAGCCCAAGACACCCAAACATATCAGTGCACAGTTCTCAAATTGAATATGTTGAAAATCGTAGAATACACCACAAAGAATGAAAATAAGAAATCTTTGTACAAAAGGGTAAAAAGGCAATATGTTGTCAAGCGTAACTATTAGCTGCAGTGCTGATTAGTTTATCAATAAATTCCTCCTGAAATTCTAGTCTGCCTTTCATTCTTTGGTACAAACAGTCTTAACGAGAAGTAGGAAAACATCCAGTCTATATATCCTTACAGGGAGGTTTGGTTGAGTAGGCTGCAGTTGTGAAAGAAAAATAACAAAGAACTGCTTGGAATTTTGAAGTGGCAACTGATTTATTCCGGCAGCCTGCAGATTGAGTCTGCACCAGCTCTTAGACTCTGATTATGATCACGGCAAGGCTTTACTCTTGAACAGCTGCAATCATTGTGCAATGATGACTTATGTGATGGAGGTCAACATTCTGAGATGTATTCCTGCCTTTGTTTAAATATTCACCTAACTTATTGTACCATAATGAGCCTATAAATGTCTCTTCCATCACCAGGAAGGTGTGGGGAAATAATTCTGCTGTCTTCTGTATCCCGACAATCACCAGTGTAGATGCATATCCATGACCTCTCAGGCCATGAATACAGTGAACCTGTGGAGAATATATAGATTGTTGGAAGAATTAAGTGATGAGGAGAAACACTTACAAGATGTATTAGTTTGTTGAAAAAAAAAAAAAAGAAGGAATTACATGAGAAATCTTAAGAAATAAGTGAATCAGAGAATAATACAAGTAGGATTATGTTAGAAGGTGGGTGGGGGGGGGGGTGTCTGCATGGAAGATGCTTCCACAGACCCCAGACATGTGCACAATATTACATAACACCTGCTCCTACTTTCTTTATATGTAATCATGGGGTGATGGAGGACTTTAGAAACAGATGATATATAAAGATCAAGAAAATTTCCAAAGGAAAATAATTACCTCATGTATGTTTGTTGCATGATTTGTATAATATTTCTATGTTTATTCATGTTATTGACTCACAGTGTTGTACCCATGTATGAACTAAGAATAGTGTGTGAAACTAAATTAAAGAAAGAAACATCCTTCAAAATCCTCCTCACTCTCTGTCCTCACAATGATAAACAGTATAATATTTCAAAATATTCTCTAGTAATTTACCATCACTGTTGTCCCTTTATATGAAGTAAGATCACAGCAGAAAGTACAAGCTTAGTAAAAAATAATGAAATCATCATCTCAACATCCTCCTCTCTCATTAACAGCTGTCAGACTTGCCTTTCACATACTCCTCCAGGCCTCACAATGTAGCAGACCAGGCCAGCATTATGGCTGATACAGTTTTGAAAGGTAATTTATCTTTTCATAAAGGAAATGATTTTAATATGAAGTTTCCAGACTATGCCTATGGTTTTAAGGGTTGAGAGGGTTTTCATATTGCAAAACACAAACATTTATCTCAAAGGCAATAGAAACCCAAAAATACTGGGGAATATTTCCACACATTAGGCTAACTTCCTCAACCATTTTCATAGTAAGAGGGATACTCTTGAAATGATACACACAACATACTCCACAGAAAGGTGGGTTAATGGGTATACTTATGTAGGACTTCCTTAATTTCCATGTTTTTCCTTTTTTCTCAAACATAACCATTTTCTTTGAATAATTTTAGCCATCTTAATGAGAGTCTATTTAGCCAGGATGGGCTCAACATTTCCATGTATACATGCAAGAGGACAGGGAAGGGGAAATTACACCAGTAAATAACATGTGCCTTTCTTCATTCTTATGGAAAATCTTTCTACAGCAATGTCAGCTGATCGGAGACCTCCCCCTGAGTTTGTGTCAGCACTACCTATTAGAAAAACGAGAGCAGGGCTTCAGTTTACATGTGCAGCTGCTACTCTTGGTCTCAATGCACATAACCTAAAAGATGTGTGGGTGTGTAACAGGTAAGTTATTGTAGCTCTTTCAGTGTTTCAGCAAAAAACAAGAGCATTATTAATCAAGTAAGATATATGTGAATGCTGTGTGATACACCTGCCTAATGGTAAACACTTCCTGTTAGTACTGTACTTGTAGAGAGGTGACAGTAGTGAAATTAATATGCTGTTGATGATACAAAGGTTACATGAAAATAGCGCAGTTCTCATGAGGTGCCTGCATGCATCTCTGCCACACAGAATAGTACAGGGCTCATGATTAAGCCCTACATTGTGCCTCTTGTGTGTAATTACCTATTTCCGATGTACAGAGAGGGAGTTCTGCCTTCATAAAGCCCCATTTTGTGAACTTTACCTATGATTATGCAGCTTTTTACACTACTGTACACTGTCCACATTTACAGCTTTACCTTGTATGTTTATTCCATTCTTCTGCTACTCATACACCACAAAAATACTTCTTTACATCTTTTCTAATAAGTCTCTTGCTTAATTTCATGTTATGCCACTGTTTGTTACATCTTTTGAAGAACTATTCACAGTCTGCATCATCAGACTGGTTTAAAAACTTAATGGTTGTGATTGGATCACCCCATATTTTTTTCTCTTCCATGGTGGACAAAATTACAGCCTCTAACCTTTCCTTGTTACTCGGCATTCTTTATAATGGTGCCAGTTTTGTTTTCTCCTTTGGACCTTCTATGTGAGTTGTTTGTGCTTCTATAGGGGCAGTGACCAATTAAAGAAGCAATTAGAAGCAATTAGTTTAGCACTTGTGCAAGATGTGAAGAGTTGAGTATTTTGTTATTCATTTTCTTGGGTGCATTTCTAACATTTACCAGCAAGCAGTTTGTCCCTTACATCATCCTAATGTGGGACTCTGGCAACAAGTTAGAGATCATGTCAGTCCCAATGCACAGATTCCTGCTGCTCATTTCCTGCTAGATAATATTCATATTAAGGCTTGCCTTCAATGTGTCCCATCCTTGTTACTTTACATTTACTTGTGTTTTATTTCATCAACCATGTATCAGCCCAACTTTTCAGTTTGTCCAAGTAGCCTTGATTGTTTTTGATGCAATTCTCTTGCCTTTGGTATATCTGCAAAAACATTCAGGAAGGAATCCAATCCTTCTAGCAAGTCATTCACATAAATCAGTAAGAGTAGTGGTCCCAAGGGAGACCCCAACAGCACACCACTGATGACCTCAAGCCATTTAAGAAGACTTCTGTGATGTACATCCCTTGTTCCCTGCTGCTAAGAAAATCTACTGTTCATTGATGGAATGTTCTCCTCATTCCCACCTTTAGATCCAGCTTCTTTACTAGCTTCCAGTGTGGTGCAGTGTAAAATGCCTGCTGGCAGTCCAAATATGGACAATCCACACAGCCATCTCTTGTTTAGTACAGAGTTAACTTTCTTGTCAAAATCAAATTTATTAGTTACACATGACATTTCCCCGTCACTTCTTCTCTCACTTAAGTAGTTTCTCCTCTGCATGAAGTCATCCAATTGCTTTCTGATTATCATTTCCAGTATGTTATTTAGACACGTGTGTGTGTGTGTGTAATTAAGTGTTTGAACATTACAACATTATGGGGAGAGAGTTTCCACTCCTGGGGCCCCCTTCTCTTGAATTTTTTGTGCTACCAAGTAGACTTAAATCTAAGTTGCTGGCATTTACACTTTCCTTGCTAAAATCATTCCAACTATCCACTGCCCTTACCCTTAACCAGTATTTCTTTACATCCTTCATAACCATCCTCTCTTTTTGGTAATGCATCTCATGAAGATCTGTCTGCTGCCAACAGTATCTAGTTGATTTAGGAACAAAGACTGTTATCAGGTCATCCCTCCCTCTTTTCTCCAGCATTTCACTGTAGCTCAGCTCTCTTAATTCTGGTACCATTTTAGTTAATCTTCTCTGGACATTCTCAATCATATCTTTTTGCTTCATTAGGTGCAGTGACTAGACCTGAGAGGTAATCTAGTTCCAGTCTACTATATGGTGTTAAGATATTACCAAACATTCCCTAATCTATATCCTTTGATGCAATTTTAATATTTGTGGCAGACAGTTTACTTCTTTTACAATTCTCTTGATTTGGTACAATGTTGACCCCTAGATTTCCAACACAGATCGATTCCTGCAGGCAGTTTTCTGTTGAGTAGTATTTACACTGCTTTGTCCCATTACCTTGCACTTATTTGAAGTCAATATCATCCATTTATCAGACCAGCTTTGGAATTTGTCCAGTTCTCCCTGCAAGATGATGCAATCACTCGTATTACTTATTTCTCTCTTGACCTTGGCATCATCCACAAACATGTTTAGGTATGAATTTATAACAAGAATGGCAATGGGCCCAATACTGAGCCATGTGGCTCATTATCTGTGGAAAATTCTTGTACATGGGCCTTATATGAGGCAAAAGGTTTAATAGCTCACAGTCAAATCCTTTTAACTCTTTAGTTGTAGTGACTAAATCTGTGAGGCATAATCCAGTTCTGGTCATATATATGTTGCAAACAGCTTACTACACATATCTTCATCCTTACACTTGAATGCAATTCTAATACATGCCATCAGGCAGGTGACTTCTTCCACAATTCTCCTTGTTCTATCATAATGGATTAAGCACAATGCTGACCCCTAGGTCTCTCTCACACAGATTCCAGTAAATTATTTCACACTTGATAATAATCATACCTAGGACTTCTTTCTTGCTGTTCCATCCATCATCATTATTTTGCAGTTGGACTAAATCTCATCATCCATTTGTCTTACTAACTGTGGAGTTTGTCCAGGACTTCCTGGAGGCTGAAGCAATCATCATTATTCCTTATTTCTCTGATGACCTTGGAATCATCCACAAACATCTTTAGACAGGAGTCCAGTTCATCAGGCAAGTCATTTACATATCCCAAGAATACCAGTCAGCCCAAGATTGAGCCCTGCGGCACACCACTTGTGACCACAGCCCACTTCGAAGATGCGCCTCTTACTTGCATCCTTTGCTATCTTCCTCTAGGGTAATCTTCAGGCCAGTAAAGGAGTCTGCCCTTTATTCCTGCCTGTAGTTCTAGCATCTTTATCAGCCTCTAATAGTATACAGTGTCAAAGGCTTCCTGACAGTACAAGAACACACTGTCTACCTATCCCTTCCCTCGATCTAAGATGGAGCTTACCCTGTTATAAAAGTCTAGGAGATTGGCTAAGCATGACCTCCTTTCCCTGAAACTTTTTTGCCTGAGAGTTAGGTAGTGTCTCCTTTGCAAATGAATTTTTTTTTATTTTTCATTTTTGATCATCTTTTCCATTGTTTTCAAACTGCTCATGATAGTGAGATTGGTCTGTAGTTCTTCATGAATTCCTGATCTTCTTTTGTAAGTATAAGCACAACATTTGCCATCTTCCTCACCTTTAGAACCACCTGTTCCCCAAGTGATCTATTGGAAAATATTTTGAGTGGCCTAGCAAGTGCCTCCACGTATTCCTTCAGCATGTATGGGAAGACTTCATTAAGATCATGGGCCTTGGATGAGTCTAGTTATTTTAATGGCCTGATGATATAATATTCAGTAAATTCAATGCATTCCACAATGTCTTTCCTCTCCTAGCTAGTGCAGTACTGCTCTCCAAAGAGACAACACTTTTAGATTTATCATTAAACTCCTAACATATTTCCATGCCATCCTCATGAATTTTTCATTGTGAGTGTGTGTATGTGTGTGTTAAAAACAAAATCTTGATAGATGAGTACAAGGTCAGAAATTCTAAGCCTGTAAAATTACGATATATTATTACTTCTGAGTAGAAAAAGTTTCCATGTTATGTACTTTTTCTTATGCTGAGGTCCTAAAATATATAAAGAATTATTTATTATTTAGAATTATTGCTGAAATCCTGCTTTTATTATTCGTTTCTAAATTCTAAGTTTTTATGAATTTTAAAGATGACTTATTTTCATATAATTTTTTCCTTCCTTTTTTCTTTTTGGATACTGCAAATACATTGATGTGATGAACCAGGAGACTGAGGTAGATTCTACTTAACTTATTATTGCTTATCATTTCAGTGATGGGTATGTGGGGCAGGTATGTGTATTAAGCCTACAACCTGACCCAACAGTAGCATGCTGTAATGGAGTTTGTAATGCCAGGATCCTTTCTATTGCATCTATTCCTGCAGCTCCTCAACCGTAAGTTTTGCACATAGTGGAACAGTTTGCAAGTTCCATTTCCTGCCTCCTCACATTAAAATTTATAACGATTAATAGTAGTAATAATAGTAATAAATGTGAAAGTGTCTCATCATAGACATCTGTGTAGTTTCATAGATGCATGAAAAATCTTTAGCCAATTTAAGAATTTGTTTAATATGCATAATCTTACCATTTGTTCCCAAAGGGCAGAATCATTACAAACAAACCACTGCTCACCACTGTCTTGCCTTAAGAGACTAAGATTACATCATAGACTCAAACCCAGATTTAGTGATCATAGCCAAACCATTCATTCCCTGCTGTATACTATCTTATAACTACTTAAGACTTCTGTATGGGGTGCACATTAATGATTTCATTAAATTTAGTTTATTCTGTTCATTCACTTATATGGTACTTTAAATGTATTTCTCCATTTTTTTTTAAATACTTGTTAAATTACACTTTAAGCCTCTGGTTGTTCTCTCATTTCATTTTCCAAAGACCTGTTTACTGTTGATGTCAACCCATTGGTTTGAAGAATTAAAGGCTGTGACTAAGTCATCATCTACTCTTTCTTCCAAGATAAACAAACTTAGGACCTCTAGCCTTTCATTGGAACTAAAGTTGTCTTAATTCTGGTACCATTTATGCTGTCCACTTATGGACTTCTTTACAAACCTCCTATGTCATACAGTGACAAATGCTTTGTAGCAGTGTAGTCCAGAAACAGACAATCCACCCAACTTCCTTTACTTAAAACAGAGCTTAGATCATTGTAGAAATCTACACATGACCTTTTATCCCTAAAATCTTGTTGTCTCTCACTTAGATAGTTTCTCCTTTACAGGAAATCATCCATTAGCTTTTCGATTATCTTTTCCAGTCCTTTAAAGACCATCCTTATCAAGAAGACTGAGATGTAGTTCAGTGCAACCTCCTGGTCTCCTTTCTTATAGATAGGTTTGACATTTGCCATCTTCCACTCGCTTGGCACTTAAACTTCTAGCAATATCTAAACATCTCAAGTGGTTTGTCAAGTGTTTCTGCACATATCTTCAACACATATGGAGCCTTATGTGGGTCAAGTCACTTTAGTATTATTTATGTTCCCTTCAGATATTTCAATGTTTTGCAAGACCTCCTTCACATTCCATCCCACCATTGTTGGGGCTTTACTATCTTCCACTGCAAAAACACATTTGAACTTGTCATTCATTTCCTTGCATATCTTTACATCTTCCTCTGAGACTTATTACCTGCTCTTAAACTGACAGTTTATTCCTGATAAATCTGTGGAAAAGTTTTGGACTGTCTCCTTTCTTAGCCACAGTATTTTTTTCAAAGTTTCTTTGCTCTTATCTTATTCAGCTTAGTTATATCTTACTCTCTTATACCTTTCAAATATTAGCTGGATAAGGTTCAACCTGTATCTTCTTCACATCACCTTGAGAAGATCTTTCCTTTATTGCCATTTGCTTTTAAATGACCCTACTTTTTTACCATATACCCTTTATCTGAGGTTAAAGGTACCGATGTTCCTACTCCTTCTTTGTAGATTTCACAGAAGCTTTCACCTTACCATGTAGTGCCTTTGTTCCAGTCTACTGATCTCCGGGTGACAATCTATATTACCATAGAAATGATTGATTTCTGTGTAATTTCTACGATTACATCCTCTCTCTGAGTCATGCTCCACTTAATAGTCTTTTTATGGCCTTATTTACTACACAATCAAACTCATCAAGTTGATTTATCATACATGGTAATTTCATTGTCCATGCTGCTATGTGTAAAGATGAGATCTAGTAATAATGGTGTATCAGTCCCTCTGATCCTTGTGTGCTCTGTGACATGATGGTATAAAAGATTTTCCTATTTACACTTTAAGATCTTTTGTCTCCAAGTATGTGTCTCCATGAGAATCTAAAATTCCTCAGCCAGTCCCATTACAATTGAAATCCTCTATTATTAGTATTTCATCATCTCTGAGATGCGCTTGTTTTACAGCTTCATGTACAATCCTAGTTGTTCCTTTATTGTTTTCATTGTATATTTGTTGGTTCATTCAAATTCTTTGGAGAATTAGAGGTTACTCTTCCCATTATGTATTATTTGAATGGGCCATCTACTAGTATTTCCTGAAACTTGAAGCTCTTTCTTATTTGAAGAATCATCATCCTCTATTTTCACCCTTCCCCTTCCTCCCATCATGTATCCCTGTGGACTTATTTCATCTCGTATTAGGTGCATTTAAAATTTGATTCTTGACTTCCATTCCAGCTTTTCACCATTAACTAATAGTCCATGTGCATTTTTATAAGCTACTTTCCCACTGAAATGCCCATCATATGTGTGTTTGTGTGTGTGTCCATGAAGTTCTTTCCACTTTGAACCTAGAAGCTTGGAAGATCTGCCTCATATGTCATAGACTGACAAAAAAGAGATATGAAAACCTGAAATTTTTGAATGACCATTTTAGAGCCAATTATTGAATTGAAAACAAAATTGAGAATAGTGTATCTCTGCCTGTAGGCTACCACATTCAGTATAGTATATGCCCATACTTTAGAACAACGTACTTATCTCATTATCAAACTTAAACTAATTTTCCTGACACTAGATTCAGTATAGCAAAAGCCATTTTGTCCAGCATTATATCCATCTGCCTACAGTGATTCAAGTGATGATGATGAGGATGAAGAAATACCAATCGATGAAGACATCAGAAAACGGCGCAGTGAATCTCTCCCTCCAGAGATGGGCTGTGATGACTCAGACAATCAGCAACCAACCATGTGGCTTGGAACAGAGGATGGTTTTATTCATGTTTATAACTGCTCTGACACCATCAGGATTAAAAAGAATAAATTCAAGTTCCAACCTGGATCTCCTGTTCACTGTATAATGTAAGTTTTTATGTTGAGCATTATATATCTTTTGTAAAAAATTGCCATATATCTATGAATTTGGATGTTATGTGGTTGACCAGATGTATACTGATGTGATAGGTTTACTAAAACTGAATGAAAGTTTAAAGTAGAGTGAGAAAGAGAAGAATGATTAGATCACAAAGTTAGGGATATAAGTGAATAAGAGGTGTATAACAAAGGAATTTTTAGCCATCTGTATAACAAAGTGAAACCTATTTAAGAGGATTAGGAGCTAATCATCCACTTGACAGGATAAGGAGAAAAATCTTTAGTAAATTTTACATGATATACTCAGGAGGGATGACAGGACAACAGAAGACTTTGTCATGTTTATGAAAGAGAAATTGAAAGTGTGAAGAGAATGATAAAATATTTTTCTGGTCATTGTGTACAGAGTAAACTTGAACACCAAAAATGATATGCTTCTAATGCAGTAATAGCTTGCAGAAGAATGTGAATAACACTTTTCAGAGAGCATAAAATTGTGATTAACAGTGGATGCAGTACCAAGAGAAAGATCTACATTCATGACATATCAGCTTTGAAGCTTTCAATTGCAGTTACCTTACATATCTTTCCCTGTTTCATTCCTCTTTGTAGTTGGGATAGATTTGAAAAAAAGTTTTTTTGTAATTCTTTTTTCTGTTAATGAAATATCTCAAGATATTTTTAATAATTGTGCACTTTAAGATAATGTCCCAGCAAAATACTTTGTGATTCATATCTCATTCATTGGCAGTCAGCTTGTAAATAATGCATGCTCCTGTCAACGTTTGTGCTCACTGTGGTCTGTCTCCATATTTGCCCATTGTCTATTGACTATAAAGTAAGTTTAGCCATTTCAGTATGTTTGCTAGGAATGATATTGGTATTGAGGGGAAAAGATTTTGAAAATCTGTCCTTTTGAATGTGAAATTAGAGGTGCTTAGGAGGTTTGATACTGGCAAGAGCTTAGAGGTTTGATACTGGCAAGAAAGTCATGGCTATAGCAAAGTCCACCAAGCCCCTAGTCACCATATTTTCTGATAAGTCTTCACTTGATATTGTGTTAATAAGTTTAAATCCGAGGGAAGTAGTGTTTGGCCTAGTTGTTGCATGTGTACAGACATCTCTTATTTCAACACTTTGTGCCTCTCTTTCACATGAGCCCTAACTCTAGCTTATTGAAGGTGGCATTCATGGTAGATTTTTTGAGGAGTGGATTATTGCAGGAAGGATAAAGGAGAGTATCTGTGCACAGCTCATCCCTATCATCTTTTGGTAGTGATATGCTTCACGTGCATATTAGCTTTCTTCTGAATTATTGCTGTACTTAAAGGAGTTCTCATTTGGTTTTAATCTTCATTCCAAAAACTCATTAAGTTTTCCATTATCTCAATTGCCAAATGATGCAAATGCTATAGTCTGATTGCTGTTAAAAGCATTACACCACTCATCCTCATTTTGTCTTTTAACTTCCCTGTAGTATGCACACTAGATTCACCTAAGCCAGTTGAATTCATGAAATAAGTAAACTCATCTCTGTGCTGAAGAAACTTAGACACATTTAATTGCAATACTAAACTAATGGAATTTGCAGCAGGAAGAGTGAAAGGCTTTTTCACTTATGCATGATTAGGGGTGGATTTATGGTGCAAATACTATGTAATGAATTATGGTCACCTTACAATAGCTATTATTTACTGAAAACAATGGTTAAAATACTGTGTTATGTACTGTTCAGAGTGTAAATTTCAGTCATTAGAAACTGAATGTTTAATTCACATACAGACATCTCAAAAATAACGATAGATAAATCTCTTAGATATTAACGTTTAATCCCTAACATACAGACAAACTTTTAAAATCAGTTATTCATATGCAAACTTTAAACTTTGTCAGTGTATGTTGTCTAGCCCCAGCCCCAAGTACTTGTAGGAGTCAGCATCTGGGTCGAAAATTAAGCTATTGCTTTCACTTTTGTTTGTGTTTAATACTTTTGGAATCAATTTGTTACCATATCACTGAAAATTATGTGCTTATCACTTTCATCCATCCTTTTTGGCATTTATGGTATCTTAAACCAAATGTAATTATAATTCGGTATACCATGGAACCATGGAAGCGGAAGTGGATCATAGGGTGGGGGAGGGGGCGAAAATTTTGGGAGCCTTGAAAAATGTGTGGAAGTCGAGAACATTATCCCGGAAAGCAAAAATGGGTATGTTTGAAGGAATAGTGGTTCCAACAATGTTGTATGGTTGCGAGGCCTGGGCTATGGATAGAGTTGTGCGCAGGAGGATGGATGTGCTGGAAATGAGATGTTTGAGGACAATGTGTGGTGTGAGGTGGTTTGATCGAGTAAGTAACGTAAGGGTAAGAGAGATGTGTGGAAATAAAAAGAGCGTGGTTGAGAGAGCAGAAGAGGGTGTTTTGAAATGGTTTGGGCACATGGAGAGAATGAGTGAGGAAAGATTGACCAAGAGGATATATGTGTCGGAGGTGGAGGGAATGAGGAGAAGAGGGAGACCAAATTGGAGGTGGAAAGATGGAGTGAAAAGGATTTTGTGTGATCGGGGCCTGAACATGCAGGAGGGTGAAAGGAGGGCAAGAAATAGAGCGAATTGGAGTGATGTGGTATACAGGGGTTGACGTGCTAATCGGTATACATCTGTGGTGTCACTCCTAATCATATTCTTACAATGTTACTATTTTTATCTATTCATGTTACGCACCATGGGTGCTATCTGACTGTTTATTATTTATGGTTTAATAAAAGCCAACTGTTATTATTGAACCATTCCTCGTCTAATGGGGTGGATCAGGTAGGTTCTTTTAACTCTTTTTATTCAGGGCTTTATATGCATGCTTCTAGTTACGCTACATTTAACGAGAATGTATCATTGTCAGTTGAAGGGAGTACCGTCTACTTAAGAAACTTTATGCTTCAAAGAGTCCAATATTTCCCTGATTCTGATTGAAGCCAACCTCAAAGATGCAGGATTCCCATGAAAGGGTTTTGGGGCTATTTATAATGATAATGAAAATACCCCAAGATCTACTCTTAGCACTGGTATTTCACCAAAATTAGTAGAAATAGTGATGAATTATCTTCAGCAAATCCAATTTTGAGGTGTACATAAAGACTTACCCAGGGTTATGGATCATGCTGATTGGTCTATTATTTTCAAATATAACACTAACTTTTCATAGTTATCACCAGCTCCTTTTTCACATTTTTGCATATTCATGTTATTTAAGAATTATGTTCTTACTCTTTCCTGTAACTGTTTTATGCATTTAAGATGGCCATTGATCAGTTCACAGTTATGCAATTTATGATTCAAAAATCATTCATCTCGAAATATGTTTGTGAAATAAGAATACAGAATCTATTTAGAACGTAAGCTACAAGATTAGGAGTTGAACTTCATCATCCAGTTATGTGACCACAGCTAAAGTCCATCTAGGTCTTTGTTAAGGTTTTCACAACCCTAGAGACACTCTTTTTCCAGATTTCATCTTCATTCTTAAATATATTCATTTGTGATTCCAGTCATGTTGGCTAGTCATTGACATAGACCAGGAAAAGCAGTAGCCCAAGGATGGACTCTGCTGGACTACTTTATTAACTCTCACACAGTTTGAATGTGCATCTCCAACATAGCCTTTTTTCTCTAAAACTTAGGTGATTTTCAGTTATAGGATGCAGTATCCTCATTTCATTTTTATCACTGAATGTAACTTGAGTATTTTGAGCAACCTGCAAGGGAGAACAGTTTCAAAGTCTTCAGGCAGTCCAGTAGTGCACAACCTTCTTGACCATCTCTGCTTTTTTTCCTAGGTTAGTGCTCACTGTCATATAAGTTCTGATTTTTCTTAACTTATAATCTCTTGACTCTGTACCCATACTTTCTTCTGCTTAGTTAGTGTTTCCCGATTATTCTCTTCAATATTTTACATACTGTACTTATAAGAGACACTAGCCTGTGTCTTTGTACAAATTCTTTGCGTCTTCTTTTATAGGCATAAGTCTGAAAAATGCTCTCTTCTCCTCTCTGGACAAAAACTAGAAGTTGTGAGATGTATGTCTGCATAAACATAAGGGAGTATTTCATCAGGGCCACATGCCATATGTGGATCAAAATCTTTTAGTATTCTATCAATGTCTTACCAGTGTTAACTTTGTACAGGAGGGTAAAACTACTTTTTAACTAGGTAATATGAATGGAAAGACAAGGAAAGTAAGAATGGAAGTAGCAGTATTGGTAAACTACAAAAATTTGAATGAGCTATGATCACGAGGGATGACATAAAAGAAAATTGATGTAGGAAGAGCATGTTAGATTTGTATATAAGAATATGAAATGTGTATCAATACTTTCTCTTCATGTATAGACTAATTCACATGGAAATGTTGGACAATAATAGGTATGTAAAAAAAAAATAACTTTTATAAGGCAGCTTCCCCACTAGCCCTCCAACATCATGTGAGGAGGAACACAGCTGGTTAAGCCAGTCACATTTAATGCATGCAAAAGAAATGTTATTATAATGTGTCCTTATGATTGTTGAAATATGATTTACAGAAATTATACTGTAATTGCACACTAAACTGTCACACTTCACACAATCAGCTATGATTTCAAGGTGCTTGTATTTCCCTGTCTGGTTGTCATACTGGATAAAAAGCAAAGTGGTGTGCTAAACATATTTGTTAGTGTGTTTGTTCACTCCTTGCATTAGAAGATATTGTGACATAGGAATATAATTTTTGATAGATGAAAACAATAATTCATGAGCAAAAGTTTAGACAAACCCAGTCACTCTTTCTCTGGACTAGTATAAATATGACTGCTATGTTGGATTTCCCTTTTTAGATGCTTTGTGATTTTTGTTTTTTGTCAAGATTATCAAGAAATGGTCTATTTGGCAGTTATAGATTGCTAATTGTTCAAACAGATGAACCTAAAGGAAAAATGGCTAAAGAATAACTTTATGACATTTTTCTCAGTAGTCCATGAATGTATATGAATATATGATGTTCCTGTCTGTAGGCAGCTTGCGATCAGGGAGGTATATTACCAGTAATACCTATACGGGTATCAGGAGGGATAGTGACATCATCTTAGTGAGCCAGCACTTTAGTAGTTGTCAAGTTGCACTCCTCTGACCCAGGTAGCTGTTTTTTCTTTCTGCCTCATTAACATATGGACTACTGGCATTCTGTCCACAAGTATACAATCTCTCCTTGTTATATGTAGCACTTGACAACACCTAACTCATGTAGCTCATTCTTCATAACTCTTAATTTTCCTGTGGGAGCACTATGCACTAGCCCTGCCTTTTGGCAAAATGGTAGGAGCATCAGATAGAAGTTGTAGGTAGGAACATTTAGGTAGAATTATTGGATAAAAACATTAGGTAGAAGTAGTAGGTAGGAGCATTAGATAGTAGTAGTCATTAGGAACATTAGGTAGAAGCCTCTGCAAACACTGTGCTAGACATGACCTCTGCCAGTGGCCTGTTAAGGCTGTGGCATAAAGGCTAAGAAGCGGCACTGGAGTTCGAGTTATGGAGACTCTATTGCCGGGCCACCCCTTTGAGGGAGTTCCAATTGGAACAGGCAACAGCGATATAGATAGATAGATATTCCTATCATTCACTATAGACAGTAACACTGGTCACAGGAAGGTGTGGATTACTGATTATAATCATTTCTTTCACGTCGTGAACTTTTGTACAGAGTTAGTGTTACTTGAGAATGCTGTGCAATTGAAATCAATGCAGTTCATCTATCCCCCTATCCTCCCTTCAGAGGAAATTTTTGGGGTCCTCTTTTTTGGGTCAAGGGCCCTTACCAGATCCTAATTAAGGTATGGTTCCCACCCCCTTCCTTTTGTCTAGTCATTTATTTATTCATCTATTCATTTATTTTTTTAAGGTTTGAGTGTTTATTCTTTTTTTAGGTTTCAAGTCCCAGCAGACAAAATATCAAGAGTCTCCCCATCTTTCTTAAGAAGCTTTTGAAATTTTTTGTTTGTTTTATGTATTCTGAAGACTACTTGCAGATCCATTTTTCTCTTCCAGTTCAGGAAAATCTTAATTTGAGGATATATTCTCTTACTCCAGAGAATCTATTTGTTGCTTTGCTTAGAATACCATACAGTTCATTGTTCTCTTTATTCTGGCCTCTGAGGTTCAAGCTCTTTTAGTCTCTGATGATAGTTCAAGTATTCCTTTTCCTCAATTTTCCCAATAATGGGTTTCACATACGGGATGTAGACATTTGTTAATTTCATGTATTCTTTATCTTGTCAGCTTTTTCTGTGTTGTATATGCTGGTCCCATTCACACTGCAGCTTCAATCTATGCCAGCAAATGCTTCCCTTGCTCTAGCTTCAAAATTGTTGATGTTAATTCTAGCTTAAAAATCTGCTTCTTAGCAGTTATTAACTTAGCAGAGATACCAGCAGACAGAGGAATTTTTAGTCACTGTAATTGTGTGTTTGGCATATTTATAGATTTTGTCACTTGCTTTCATTAAGACTATTTTTATCTCATCTTGTCTGACCAAAACATCTCTTTCGAGATTAATAAACTCCTTTTTTAGAGAACAACAAATAGATTTTTTTCAAGGACAGACAAGTCATAGAAATGGCTATCCATGAATTTGCAAAGTTATTTGTCAAATGAAAGGGCCAGAAAGTTATTTGTAGTATTGAGTGTAATGATTTAGAAATTTTGAAACTGAATATTCTGATTTGTGTAGCTGTTCTTTACAGATAAGCTCCAGAAAAAGACTGCACAGAATAGCATGAAGTGTTAAATGTGTCTCTGCCAGCAGTGTTATTTAGGTTCCATGAGCCAAAATGTTAAGAATCAATCACAACATATGCAAGCTTAAATTGCAGCAAATTAATGTTCGCTCACTGATAACTGTATGCTGACTAAGAGCAAGCCAGCCTGACTACCCAGTACGCCATTTGGTGGGATGTGTACGATTTAGATTGACCAATAAGAAATTCAAAACTACATTATCCTCACCAGCACACTTAGCAGTTTGTTAGTACTGATTAAAGCATGCCATTGTGAAACCATGCACTATAATTGTACATAAATGAAGGTTTGTTGAATGTGTTTGATGATAGAGTGGCAGATATAGGGTGTTTTGGTCGAGGTGGTGTGCAAAGTGAGAGGGTTAGGGAAAATGATTTGGTAAACAGAGAAGAGGTAGTAAAAGCTTTGCGGAAGATGAAAGCCGGCAAGGCAGCAGGTCTGGATGGTATTGCAGTGGAATTTATTAAAAAAGGGGGTGACTGTATTATTGACTGGTTGGTAAGGTTATTTAATGTATGTATGACTCATGGTGAGGTGCCTGAGGATTGGCGGAATGCGTGCATAGTGCCATTGTACAAAGGCAAAGGGGATAAGAGTGAGTGCTCAAATTACAGAGGTATAAGTTTGTTGAGTATTCCTGATAAATTATATGGGAGGGTATTGATTGAGAGGGTGAAGGCATGTACAGAGCATCAGATTGGGGAAGAGCAGTGTGGTTTCAGAAGTGGTAGAGGATGTGTGGATCAGGTGTTTGCTTTGAAGAATGTATGTGAGAAATACGTAGAAAAGCAAATGGATTTGTATGTAGCATTTATGGATCTGGAGAAGGCATATGATAGAGTTGATAGAGATGCTCTGTGGAAGGTATTAAGAATATATGGTGTGGGAGGCAAGTTGTTAGAAGCAGTGAAAAGTTTTTATCGAGGATGTAAGGCATGTGTACGTGTAGGAAGAGAGGAAAGTGATTGGTTCTCAGTGAATGTAGGTTTGCGGCAGGGGTGTGTGATGTCTCCATGGTTGTTTAATTTGTTTATGGATGGGGTTGTTAGGGAGGTGAATGCAAGAGTTTTGGAAAGAGGGGCAAGTATGAAGTCTGTTGGGGATGAGAGAGCTTGGGAAGTGAGTCAGTTGTTCGCTGATGATACAGCGCTGGTGGCTGATTCATGTGAGAAACTGCAGAAGCTGGTGACTGAGTTTGGTAAAGTGTGTGAAAGAAGAAAGTTAAGAGTAAATGTGAATAAGAGCAAGGTTATTAGGTACAGTAGGGTTGAGGGTCAAGTCAATTGGGAGGTAAGTTTGAATGGAGAAAAACTGGAGGAAGTAAAGTGTTTTAGATATCTGGGAGTGGATCTGGCAGCGGATGGAACCATGGAAGCGGAAGTGGATCATAGGGTGGGGGAGGGGGCGAAAATTCTGGGAGCCTTGAAGAATGTGTGGAAGTTGAGAACATTATCTCGGAAAGGAAAAATGGGTATGTTTGAAGGAATAGTGGTTCCAACAATGTTGTATGGTTGCGAGGCGTGGGCTATGGATAGAGTTGTGCGCAGGAGGATGGATGTGCTGGAAATGAGATGTTTGAGGACAATGTGTGGTGTGAGGTGGTTTGATCGAGTAAGTAACGTAAGGGTAAGAGAGATGTGTGGAAATAAAAAGATCGTGGTTGAGAGAGCAGAAGAGGGTGTTTTGAAATGGTTTGGGCACATGGAGAGAATGAGTGAGGAAAGATTGACCAAGAGGATATATGTGTCGGAGGTGGAGGGAACGAGGAGAAGTGGGAGATCAAATTGGAGGTGGAAAGATGGAGTGAAAAAGATTTTGTGTGATCGTGGCCTGAACATGCAGGAGGGTGAAAGGAGGGCAAGGAATAGAGTGAATTGGATCAATGTGGTATACCGGGGTTGACGTGCTGTCAGTGGATTGAATCAGGGCATGTGAAGCGTCTGGGGTAAACCATGGAAAGCTGTGTAGGTATGTATATTTGCGTGTGTGGACGTATGTATATACATGTGTATGGGGGTGGGTTGGGCCATTTCTTTCGTCTGTTTCCGTGCGCTACCTCGCAAACGCGGGAGACAGCGACAAAGCAAGGAAAAAAAAAAAATGATTGGTTGTCTTTAATTATCCATATCAATAATATTAGTAATTAGTTTTATTGTGGACATAACATATTCTTATGCCATGAACCTTGGGGAAAGAATTCTAACCACATAGCTCCTGTGTGTCACAGAATGTAACTAAAAGACAGATGGGAGAAGGGGGCTAGATATTCTCCCTCCTTATCTTTCTAAAGACAGAGACATAAGTCATGTGAGGATTTCTCTTTTAAGGATAAGTTCCTGTCTCCAAATCACCAAAGGAGAAAAGGCAAGCTGGTATAAACTGCAATGAAAAAAAAATGTCAATAGGTTTACTTTTATCATCCATGTTATGCATTATAATTCATAAACTTAACCTTGGTATTCTGGTCATAATGCCAATGACACTTTCTGAATCACATTCTGGATTCTGGTATTCTTTTGAAATGGCAAATTGATGCATTGGATTCTGGTATTCTTTTGAAATGGCAAATTCATGTATACTGTGTTGTTTTTCATATCTTGGACTAAGGTGGATTTGTGAGAACACCAAAGACTCTTTTGTGTTATTCTAGAATTTTGTCATCATTCCATAACTCCTAAGAATCTTGTATGAAAAATAGGTTGAGAGACCTTACCCAGGACTGTAATCCCCTTTATCCCATAAAACCCTATGGTAAAATGGGTTTCACTGTATGGTGACCACATAATTTTGTCTTTGAGTGACTCAGTATAAATCATTGAACAAGAAAATCTTACATGCAGTAGGTAATATTATTACATGCACATGAAGTGTGGGCTTGTGAGTCACACAGTTGATCATAGAAGCCTGTAGCATGAGTACTACCTATGTCACATGCCTATCCAAATGCAGGATTTGCCAGGTTTAGTTGTTTCTTGGTTCCTCATCACTCACCTCTTCCCCAGTCATTGATATTTTGGATCATGACTCACCACATTCTAAGACCCCTTATGCCCACTGTGCAACTAACTTCAGTGAAGACATAAAACAATGCTTGCTCATTTGCCCTGCAGTCTTCCCACACAGATATATACATAATATCACTCCACTTTATAACATATGGTCTCACCTGCTGGATGTGGCTGGCTTCCTCACCAAAGCTGGACCTCCAGAAAGATAAAAGGAACTCCTGGGACAGGAATTAAGCAAGCAAGCAGCCTGGTCTTCAACCCTCTCAAAAGCAAATATAAGTCACACAATATACTGCACTTAGAACATTCACTCGCTGCCTAACAGCCACAAAACTCAACATGTACAAAGATCTTCCCAGTGCCATCACACTTCAACATACTTGGTACTCAAGTCTTTGCAACAGCACTAGACCCCCTCACACCCAAACCACTCCATAATTAATCACCATCTATCTATCTATGTCTTTGCATCTCTGATGCCTGTTCCCAAATGGAGCAGGCATCTCTAGCAATAGAGAGATTCCAGTGCCACTTCTTAGCATTTAATGACTCACCCTTAACAGGCCACTGGCAGAAGGCAACTCTAGCACTTCTTTGCAGAGGCTCCTGACTAATGTTCCTACTGACAACTCCTACCTAATACTCCTGCCTAATGTTCCTACCTACTGCTTCTACCTAATGTTCTACCTAATGCTTACTAACCACTAATTATATATAAAAACCCTACCCCTGCCTCACACTTCTCAGCAAATATCTACTCGAAAATCTCCCACCCTTAGCAAAAGTACCACTTACAAAACACATTCACACTGAAGTCCCCCACCCTCAGCAAAAGTAACACTTACAGAACACATTCACACTGAAGTGGAAAGAGTGATCATGCATTATTTAATTTTAACTGGGTGTTTGAAGAGGATTATAAGGTATACAGAATAATCACTGATAGCTACATAGAGCTGATCAAGTTCTTCGAGAGTAAAAACCAGGAAAGAGAGTTCTGTAACATCTACTTGATGGAGTGACAACATGGTTATCACTGGATGTAATTAGAGGAGAGGAGTCAAACAAAAAATAGAGAGGTATGATTCAATAAAGAATGCCAAATATTAAACGAGTCAATAGACGTACTGTGGACAAAATAAAGATGCAAAATTATAGAAATAACGTCATTAGGCCAATTGTTGAACTGGTTTGTCCCATACAAGCATCATGATCCTGATGAAGCCTCTACTTATTTGCTGAGAGAATGTGTGGAGACACTTGCTAGGCCATATGAAGTAGTGTTCAAGAGGTCATTACATATACTGGTCAGTTATAAGACACACACATGGCAATAAGCTAGGATGTGTATACATGTAAGCTTATACTAAAGATTAAACACAGCATTTTTACAAGGTTAATATATAGTGTATCATGACTGTGTAAAATTCTCTCTCCACAACACACATAGTAATCACATGCACACATTCATTTGACCTATTATGCCTGACATAGTACCAAACGTCAATGACTTACTTTCTTCACTGTTTACAGCAAAATCCCTCGATGGCACTTGCTGCTAATACTCTTACTTTTGAGGAGTTGTGAGATTTATTGTAAATCTCAATTCTTGTTTGATTAAGATACCATACAATTGGAAAGTTTTCCACCTCATAAAACAAATGATTGGGAGATGTATATAAGAAACAGGCTGGGGCTGAAAAAGAAGGCAAATGAGAGTTGGGTGAGAGAGTATCAGTAAACTAGGGGGATTAAAAGATGTTTTAGAAACAGGTAAATATGCTTCCAAATGAAAAACAATAAGTTTCCATGCGCACTTTCGTGTAGTAAATCACATTGTCAGGGGTGATACAAGAATGAGATAGAAGACATAGAACAGTCAACTGATGTATAAAGAAGAGACATAGCTAAGATGCCATTGGTAAACAATGGCGCCTTAGGTATGTCTCTTCCTTGTACAGAATATCAAATGACTGTTCTAGTCTTCTATCTCATTCTCGTATCTCCCCCAGCAATGTGATTATTACATGAAAGTGCACTTGGGAACTTATAGTGTTCCATTTTCCCTATGATTATATGCATATCCATGTATAGATATGTACTTGTATGTGCGTATATGTTTATATATGAGAATGGGTCTTTTTTCATATTTCCTAGCGCTACCTCGCTAATGCAGGAAATTGTTATCAATTATAGTAAATACAAATTTAAACAAAAACAAACTGATTGACCTAATTGATAAAATACTTAGAATTTATATAGCCTTAAATACATGCTGTTAAGACTAATTTGCTAAAAACAGATTATGTGCTCTACTGACATACAAATCTTTGGTGACTTAATATGTATTAGTAATGTAACTTCCCTTTGACTTACTGCAAAACCACCATATGCAGTAATAGCCAGTGTCTCTGGTAAACTTTAGAAATATTATCATGTTTATTTCTGTTTTATTTTCATCAGCAGTATTTTATCAAATCTTTGTCAAATTCACATTTGATTTTTAAAAAAGATTTCTGCATTACTGTTTTCATTATATCTTGGTTTGAAATACTTTGTATAAGACTGCATCCCCAGTTATATCATGGGAGTCTTTGGGGACATAGCTCTCTACTCACCAGAATTCTTTTTAATAGACAACTATACAGGAAAACTGTTCTGTTAAGTTGGTTATACCTGTGTATACTTTTGGAAGGACGAAGTCATATTTAATGTTGCACTTTCCTTTAATTAGGGGAAAACGTTCAGAGAGGAGACATGGAAGCTTTCTTCAGGGATACATCATGTGCTTCATCTCACTTCTTGAAATTTTATTTATAACCAACACAGCACATACAAAAATATGCCCCAATTATAGCCATCTTAAATGATAGAAAAAAAATGTGTGAAGAAAGAATGAGAAGATTAATTACAGCTCCTTGTGTGTTTTTAGACCTAACTCTTAAACTTGAAAAGTTGTAGCAAGAGAGAGAGACTAAATCAGAAAGCAAAATCCACAGCTTTACCATTCAGGGGAAGGAGTCATCTAAATAGCCAGTCCTCATGTGGCTCTATGCAAACTAGGGGAGGCAGTGGCCATTCTAATGCCTTGGTTCAAAGCCTTAGTGGTCAGGTCACACAAAAATAGCTAATGCATGCAGTGGCTGACAACACTATTTATGATGTGAATAAGAATCCTTGGTCAATTCTGCTGAAAATTGGAATTTCACAGCTGGTAAGGAAAACTTTAAAAATTTGATAAGTAGAGATTTTCTGTAGTGTTCATAACTGAGAACTAGTTCTTAGTAAAATTATATTCATTGCCAAAGTTTTGCAAGATAATCCAACAGCAAGGTCTGGAATCTGACAGGACTTTAAGTTAATGATTAACTGCATAAGTGATTTTCCTTCTCAAAGATGTGTACTTGTTTAAAACTGGAGCTTGGCTTGGAACTCAGTAAGTTTACAGTCTCCTAGATGGTCCTCCTTAGAGTAAACATGGAAAAGTTTGTTCTTCTCTTATTAATTTCAGATAAATTCTTAGTTGATTATGTTAGAAAGGCTATGTGAGGTTGTAGGACAAGTGAGGAAGATAGCGCAAAAGGTCAGCTCTGAGCTGGTGAAAAGCATAGTTTTATGTTACATTTCTCACTTGCCTTCACCTTATCACCTAACCCACCTTCTTCCCTGGAGGTTGCATCACCTTCCAGTGACCTTTGTGGTCTAATACTAGCTACCTCTATGGCAACTGGGTGGAGGAATATTGGTGGCCTAACATCATAGCTGGTTTTGTGAAGTGTTGATAGCTTAAGTGAGCACAGCATAGTTTTAAAGCAGATTTTCCAGACTGCCCTCAGGACACATTATAGTTACATTTTTTGCTTGCAATAAACGTAACTGTAGTATAATGAGTCATGTGTTCTCCTCCCTCGCCTAGGTTTATCTGACGGCTCGCTAAAGAACTACATGATGTTGGAGGGCAAGTGAGGAGTCTAGCTTAAAAACATGCTTTTCACCAGCTCAAAGCCAACATTTTAGATTGCTGATAACAGATAAAGAAGGAGTGGGGACAGAGTGAAAAGTTAATTTAAGGATTGCCCCAGAGTGCCAATTGCTTTCAAGCTATCCCTGACATGAAACAAAGGTAAGAAGAAATTTGGGAGAGTGGTCATTGAAATGTAAAGTTCTAAGGGGATACAGATAGAAGGAAAGAATGGATGTGGAAATAATGACTGAAACAGTATTTGTGTGAATTAAGTGGGAAAAGGAACATGGTACGCTGCAGGTAAACTGTAAAGTGAGGGAATATTGGAATTATTTATTTATAGGAATTACGCTGGGAGACAGCAGTGACCAGAGCATTTGAAGTCAGATGTGCACAGTCATTAACTGTAAAGCAAGAGGCAAAATACTGGACAGATATAGACTGAACAGTTTGTATATTGAAAAACAAATGTTTTCCCAAATACACAGGAAGAGTTCTCCATGTAAAACACTTTTGGAAGATTATGGTCTCTGTAAATTTCAGTAATTATCACAGACTAAACAGCAGTGTTCAACCATATGTTGAGATCCTGCATGTCGCTGTGGTGAACACAGAAATGATGTATGCTTGATTTACAATTGAAGAAATTTCTTTTTTATTCATACATTCTTTTCAGTGTATTTAGGGCAGATTATGTGCATAAAATCAAAGAAATAAAAATATCATTCACATCAACAAAAACTCACTTTATTAAGATGACAATATAAGGAATCTATCAATTATCAGTGGATAGTTATAAAAAGAGTAGGAAGACTTACAAAAACTTCACAAAAAATTTTAAGAAAGCAAACAAGTTTTATATGTATACCTCAGAAGCACTAAAGCTACAATGAAGGCAGAAAATCTTGTCTGCCCCCATATATTTTCAAAGATGATATACATCTAAGGTTTATTGTGGATACAAGCACATGCTTTCAGGACAAAATCACTGTACATCTGATCACTGAGACTAATGTTCCTAATTTTGTGAGCACCAGCAACTTGCCTCTGCATGCCTCGGTCTATCTTGAGGAACGATGCAGATGTGGTAACTGGCAGATTTGATGATGATGCTGATTTGTTCCTTCAAGCTTACTTTATCATCTAAAGTGACACAGAGAAGCTCAGTGGACTGAATGACCTGGAAGGGGCTAAGGTCAAATGAAACATTTATGACAAACGAATGTTACAACAGATAGAGAAATGGCTATTTGGTTACAGGTAATTGAATTTCCTTCATCCCACATATGTGAGGAACAGGAATTTTTTTAGCCTTATCCTGTTAGGCACAGAGCAACCAGCAGTAACATTTTACATATACAAGCCCTACCTCACACTTCAGTAACCTCTACTCACAAATCCCACCATCCCCAACGAAAACACTGACAAAACACCTCCTGCATGTTCAGGCCCCGATCACACAAAATCTTTTTCACTCCATCTTTCCACTTCCAATTTGGTCTCCCACTTCTCCTCGTTCCCTCCACCTCCGACACATATATCCTCTTGGTCAATCTTTCCTCACTCATTCTAACCATGTGCCCAAACCATTTCAAAACACCCTCTTCTGCTCTTTCAACCACGCTCTTTTTATTTCCACACATCTCTCTTACCCTTACGTTACTTACTCGATCAAACCACCTCACACCACACATTGTCCTCAAACATCTCATTTCCAGCACATCCACCCTCCTGCGCACAACTCTATCCATAGCCCACGCCTCGCAGCCGTACAACATTGTTGGAACCACTATTCCTTCAAACATACCCATTTTTGCTTTCCGAGATAATGTTCTCGACTTCCACACATTCTTCAAGGCTCCCAGGATTTTCGCCCCCTCCCCCACCCTATGATTCACTTCCGCTTCCATGGTTCCATCCGCTGCCAGATCCACTTCCAGATATCTAAAACACTTTACTTCCTCCAGTTTTTCTCCATTCAAACTTACCTCCCAATTGACTTGACCCTCAACCCTACTGTACCTAATTACCTTGCTCTTATTCACATTTACTCTTAACTTTCTTCTTTCACACACTTTACCAAACTCAGTCACCAGCTTCTGCAGTTTCTCACATGAATCAGCCACCAGCGCTGTATCATCAGCGAACAACAACTGACTCACTTCCCAAGCTCTCTCATCCACAACAGACTTCATACTTGCCCCTCTTTCCAAAACTCTTGCATTCATCTCCCTAACAACTCCATCCATAAACCAATTAAACAACCATGGAGACATCACACGCCCCTGCCGCAAACCTACATTCACTGAGAACCAATCACTTTCCTCTCTTCCTACACGTACACATGCCTTACATCCTCGATAAAAACTTTGCACTGCTTCTAACAACTTGCCTCCCACACCATATATTCTTAATACCTTCCACAGAGCATCTCTATCAACTCTATCATATGCCTTGTCCAGATCCATAAATGCTACATATAAATCCATTTGCTTTTCTAAGTATTTCTCACATACATTCTTCAAAGCAAACACCTGTCCACACATCCTCTACCACTTCTGAAACCACACTGCTCTTCCCCAATCTGATGCTCTGTACATGCCTTCACCCTCTCAATCAATACCCTCCCGTATAATTTACCAGGAATACTCAACAAACTTATATCTCTGTAATTTGAGCACTCACTCTTATCCCCTTTGCCTTTGTACAATGGCACTATGCACGCATTCCACCAATCCTCAGGCACCTCACCATGAGTCATACATACATTAAATAACCTTACCAACCAGTCAATAATACAGTCACCCCCTTTTTTAATAAATTCCACTGCAATACCATCCAAACCTGCTGCCTTGCCGGCTTTCATCTTCCGCAAAGCTTTTACTACCTCTTCTCTGTTTAGCAAATCATTTTCCCTCACCCTCTCACTTTGCACACCACCTCGACCAAAACACCCTATATCAGCCACTCTATCATCAAACACATTCAACAAACCTTCATATATATATATATATATATATATATATATATATATATATATATATATATATATATACATATTTATACATATTTGTATGTATTTATATTATACTTAACCGCCGTCTCACGCGTTTGCGAGGTGGCGCAATGCAACAGACGAAGAATGGCACAACCCACCCATATACATAAACGCCCACACACGGACATATACATACCTATACATTTCAACCTATACATACATATACATGGCAGACATATACATATATACACATGTACATATCTATACTTGCTGCCTTCATCCATATGCACTGAAGTAATCTGACAAGAACTAATAAAACGACTTCCCAACTCAGTTTTAAAATCAAACCCACAAGAAATACACCCATCAGAAACCACACTCCACACACAAACTCAAGTCACCTTTTCCCATTTATTCTTTGGACATCACCTATCAATACAAACACTGTTTCAATACATCCCAAGACTCCTCATGCTCACAAAGCAACTCCCATAAAGAAGACTCTGAACACCTATAAATCAATTGCCCTGTACTCTGTGCACATAGACAGACACACAAAATCACAACACTTTATGGCCTGTGGTCCCAACTGATGGATGTGGTCAGTTTCCTGAGTGCTGCAGGTGCCACGTTAGGAAAGAAGGGACTCCAAGGGCAGGAAGTAAGCATATGTAATAAGGGCAGATTTAATAATATCTTCATCTGGCGAGCCAGTTGCAATCCTTGGATAGTATGTTGACAATGTTGGCAGCAACTGGGAATAAATAAACTTATGATCCAGCTCCCTAGAAATTATTGCTGCAATTTAGGTCCTAGGAATCTTGTGTATTTTGGCCTGGTGAAAGGGGCTGGTCTGGTGAAGCAGCAATGAAGGAATAACTTACGTTGGGTAGATCAGCAACCATAAGGTTATCTCAGAAGTAACTACAATGAGGTCTCCCTGTCTCTATTAGCAAGGAACTCATGGTGTGAGGCAGGGGCTATCAAATATTCAAGTGAGAAATTGCAATCAGCAGACTGTCATTGTGGCAGCTAGGTGTTAGCACCAAACAAGTACATTTGATTGATGGGCAGATCACAGATGCAAAAAGTGGGCGATGACAAGTGTGCATGGGGTTTGTCCCAAAGGTGACAATCTTAGCTGTGATACCTAACCAGTGAATAAACTAACAGGAGGCTATCAAGAGGCCTCTTTCCTTCAAAAAGCTAAATTCTGCTCCTTTTGTAATTCCTTCTTCGTGTAAACTTTTTTCCTTCACCCAAGATGGCCTTAATTAGGGCATGTTTTGCCCATGCCTTGTAGGTCACTATGAAAATAAGTTAGTGACAGCAAACTGAAATTAAGGATGAGATGATCACCTAAGTTTCTGCAGTCTGATCATAAGACAATGTCACTGAATTTTCTAGCCAAAACTATTATGGGCAAGTAATTCTTGAGATTATAAAGTATGAACGATGGAAGAATGTGACCTGTATAAACATCCTGGGGTTGATGAAGTCAACCAACAATGTTGGCCAGTGGCAAAGGCATCTTTTTTTTCCCCTTTAATGAGGTGTGAATGGAATGTGTGAATGTCTAGCCATGAGAGAATGAGATGTGGTGAGTTTACATTCTAGAAATTCGTACTTTTGGGTAATAACCAAATAAGGAAAAATTTACATGGATGGAGTGATAAGCAAGATGAAAGCAAAACCACAAAAAAGGGGTGTAGAGATGAAGCATGGCAGTGAGATATGGTAGCTAGTGGCAAGCCTGTTTGCAGATGATACTGTGTTGTTTGTGGAGAGTGGAGAGGAGTTGCAGAAAGTTGTAAGTGTGTTTTATGATATGTGCAAGCAGAGGAAACTGAAGGTAAATGCAAGTAAAAATAAAGTAATGGTGTTTGAAAGGAAATGGAGTGAAAGTATAGATTTTGTAAAACCACACAGTAAAAGAAGGAAGTGCACTAAATTGTGCTGTGGATATGGGGGGAAAAAAGTGGAAGAAATGAGGGAATTCAAGTATCTGGGAGCTGTCTTGGGCAAGTGTGGTGATAAGGAAGGAGAGATAAGGGTGAGAGCAGTTCACGGTAGAAGAGTCATTGGGTCCCTAAATAGAATAATGAAGGGTAGGAGAGAGGAGTAAGGGACCGCATAATCCTCCCAACCAACCCATGCAGTTGAAACATGGATGTGGAATAAAACACAAAGGTCAAGAATAGGGTGCAAATAAGCTATTTGAGAAAGCATGTGGTGTGACGAGGTGGAATGAAGAAAGAAATGTAAGGGTGTATGAGAGATGTAGTATGGCAAGGAATGCAAAGGAAGTGAATTGTGTAGTGGTAGAATGGGTGAAATGTAACACCTTAAGGTGGTTTTAGAATGTGGAAAGAATATAAGACTGTGAGTTTACAAGGAGAGTGTGTGATAGTACGTGGGTAATTAGGGTGGAGGAATACTGAAGGGAGAGAAACAGAGGAAGAATGTGTAGAATGGTGTATGTGAGGGAGGCATATAAGGACAGGGATAAGTAGAGACTCTTCTGCCATGGCCACTCCTTGACGGTAGTTCCCGGAGGGGACAGGCATCAAATATATAGAAAGAGATAGATGAAAAAATATATTATCTATTTTATATTTATTTTGCTCTGTCGCTGTCTCCCGCGTTAGTGAGGTAGCGCAAGGAAACAGATGAAAGAATGGCCCAACCCACCCACATACACATGTATATACATACACGTCCACACACGCAGATATACATACCTATACATACACGTCCACACATGCAGATATACATACCTCTCCATCTCAACATATACATATATATACACACATACAGACATATACATATATACACATGTACATAACTCATAGTCTGCCTTTATTCATACCCATCGCCACCCCGCCACACATGAAATAACAGCCCCCTCCCCCTGCATGCGCGCGAGGTAGTGCTAGGAAAAGACAACAAAGGCCACATTCATTCACACTCAGTCTCTGGCTGTCATGTGTAATGCACCGAAACCACAGCTCCCTTTCCACATCCAGGCCCCACAGAACTTTCCATGGTTTACCCCAGACGCTTCACATGCCCTGGTTCAATCCATTGACAGCACGTCGACCCCGGTATACCACATCGTTCCAATTCACTGTATTCCTTGCATGCCTTTCACCCTCCTGCATGTTCAGGCCCTGATCACTCAAAATCTTTTTCACTCCATCTTTCAACCTCCAATTTGGTCTCCCACTTCTCCTCATTCCCTCCACCTCTGACATATATATCCTCTTTGTCAATCTTTCCTCACTCATTCTCTCCATGTGACCAAACCATTTCAAAACACCCTCTTCTGCTCTCTCAACCACACTCTTTTTATTACCACACATCTCTCTTACCCCATCATTACTTACTCGATCAAACCACCTCACACCACATATTGTCCTTAAATGTCTCACTTCCAGCACATCCACCCTCCTCCACAAAACTCTATCTATAGTTCCTGCCTCGCAACCATATAACATTGTTGGAACCACTATTCCTTCAAACATATCCATTTTTGCTTTCCAAGATAACATTCTCGACTTCCACACATTCTTCAACGCTCCCAGAACTTTCGCCCCCTCCCCCACCCTATGATTCACTTCCACTTCCATGGTTCCATCCGCTGCCAGATCCACTCCCAGATATCTAAAACACTTCACCTCCTCCAGTTTTTCTCCATTCAAACTTACCTCCCAGCTGACTTGTCCCTCAACCCTACTGTACCTAATAACCTTGCTCTTATTCACATTTACTCTCAGCTTTCTTCCTTCACACACTTTACCAAACTCAGTCACCAGCTTCTGCAGTTTCTCACACAAATCAGCCACCAGTGCTGCATCATCAGTGAACAACAACTGACTCACTTCCCAATCTCTCTTATCCACAACAGACTGCATACTTGCCCCTCTTTCCAAAACTCTTGCATTCACCTCCCTAACAACCCCATCCATAAACAAATTAAACAACCATGGAGACATCACGCACCCCTGCCGCAAACCAACATTCACTGAGAACCAATCACTTTCCTCTCTTCCTACACGTACACATGCCTTACATCCTCGATAAAAACTTTTCAATGCTTCTAACAAATTGCCTCCCACACCATATATTCTTAATACCTTCCACAGAGCATATCTATCAACTCTATCATATGCCTTCTCCAGATCCACCCATTGCCAACTCGCCACACATGCAATAACATCCCCCTCCCCCCTCATGTGTGCGAGGTAGCACTAGGAAAAGACAACAAAGGCCCCATTCGTTTACAGTCTCTAGCTTTCATGTAATAATGCCCGAAACCACAGCTCCCTTTCCACATCCAGGCCCCACACAACTTTCCATGGTTTACCCCAGACGCTTCACATGCCCTGATTCAATCCATTGACAGCATGTCTACCCCGGTATACCACATTGATCTAATTCACTCTATTCCTTGCCCGCCTTTCACCCTCCTGCATGTTCAGGCCCCGATCACTCAAAATCTTTTTCACTCCATCTTTCCACCTCCAATTTGGTCTACCAGTTCTCCTCGTTCCCTCCACCTCTGACACATACATCCTCTTGGTCAATCTTTCCTCAATCATTCTCTCCATGTGCCCAAACCATTTCAAAACACCCTCTTCTGCTCTCTCAACCATGCTCTTTTTATTTCAACACATCTCTCTTACCCTTACATTACTTACTCGATCAAACCACCTCACACCACATATTGTCCTCAAACATCTCATTTCCAGCACATCCACCCTCCTGCGCACAACTCTATCCATAGCCCACGCCTCGCAACCATACAACATTGTTGGAACCATTATTCCTTCAAACATACCCATTTTTGCTTTCGGAGATAATGTTCTCGTCTTCCACACATTCTTGAAGGCTCCCAGGATTTTCGCCCCCTCCCCCACCCTATGATTCACTTCCGCTTCCATGGTTCCATCCGCTGCCAGATCCACTCTAAGATATCTAAAACACTTTACTTCCTCCAGTTTTTCTCCATTCAAACTTACCTCCCAATTGACTTGACCCTCAACCCTACTGTACCTAATAACTTTGCTCTTATTCACATTTACTCTTAACTTTCTTCTTTGACACACTTTACCAAACTCAGTCACCAGCTTCTGCAGTTTCTCACATGAATCAGCCACCAGCGCTGTATCATCAGCGAACAACAACTGACTCACTTCCCAAGCTCTCTCATCCCCAACAGATTTCATACTTGCCCCTCTTTCCAAAACTCTTGCATTCACCTCCCTAACAACCCCATCCATAAACAAATTAAACAACCATGGAGACATCACACACATTCACTGAGAAGCAATCACTTTCCTCTCTTCCTACACATACACATGCCTTACATCCTCGGTAAAAACTTTTCACTGCTTCTAACAGCTTGCCTCCCACACCATATATTCTTAGTACCTTCCACAGAGCATTTCTATCAACTCTATCATATGCCTTCTCCAGATCCATAAATGCTACATACAAATCCATTTGCTTTTCTAAGTATTTCTCACATACATTCTTCAAAGCAAACACTTGATCCACACATCCTCTACCACTTTTGAAACCACACTGCTCTTCCCCAATCTGATGCTCTGTACATGCCTTCACCCTCTCAATCAATACCCTCCCATATAATTTACCAGGAATACTCAACAAACTTATACCTCTGTAATTTGAGCACTCACTCTTATCTTATATATAGATACATATATATATATATATATATATATATATATATATATATATATATATATATATATTTTTTTTTTTTTTTTTTATACTTTGTCGCTGTCTCCCGCGTTTGCGAGGTAGCGCAAGGAAACAGACGAAAGAAAATGGCCCAACCCCCCCCCCATACACATGTACATACACACGTCCACACACGCAAATATACATACCTACACAGCTTTCCATGGTTTACCCCAGACGCTTCACATGCCTTGATTCAATCCACTGACAGCACGTCAACCCCTGTATACCACATCGCTCCAATTCACTCTATTCCTTGCCCTCCTTTCACCCTCCTGCATGTTCAGGCCCCGATCACACAAAATCCTTTTCACTCCATCTTTCCACCTCCAATTTGGTCTCCCTCTTCTCCTCGTTCCCTCCACCTCCGACACATATATCCTCTTGGTCAATCTTTCCTCACTCATTCTCTCCATGTGCCCAAACCATTTCAAAACACCCTCTTCTGCTCTCTCAACCACGCTCTTTTTATTTCCACACATCTCTCTTACCCTTACGTTACTTACTCGATCAAACCACCTCACACCACACATTGTCCTCAAACATCTCATTTCCAGCACATCCATCCTCCTGCGCACAACTCTATCCACAGCCCACGCCTCGCAACCATACAACATTGTTGGAACTACTATTCCTTCAAACATACCCATTTTTGCTTTCCGGGATAATGTTCTCGACTTCCACACATTTTTCAAGGCTCCCAAAATTTTCGCCCCCTCCCCCACCCTATGATCCACTTCCGCTTCCATGGTTCCATCCGCTGACAGATCCACTCCCAGATATCTAAAACACTTCACTTCCTCCAGCCTCTCACCATTCAAACTCACCTCCCAATTGACTTGACCCTCAACCCTACTGTACCTAATAACCTTGCTCTTATTCACATTTACTCTTAACTTTCTTCTTCCACACACTTCACCAAACTCCGTCACCAGCTTCTGCAGTTTCTCACATGAATCCGCCACCAGCGCTGTATCATCAGCGAACAACAACTGACTCACTTCCCAAGCTCTCTCATCCCCAACAGACTTCATACTTGCCCCTCTTTCCAAAACTCTTGCATTTACCTCCCTAACAACCCCATCCATAAACAAATTAAACAACCATGGAGACATCACACACCCCTGCCGCAAACCTACATTCACTGAGAACCAATCACTTTCCTCTCTTCCTACACGTACACATGCCTTACATCCTCGATAAAAACTTTTCACTGCTTCTAACAACTTTCCTCCCACACCATATATTCTTAATACCTTCCACAGAGCATCTCTATCAACTCTATCATATGCCTTCTCCAGATCCATAAATGCTACATACAAATCCATTTGCTTTTCTAAGTATTTCTCACATACATTCTTCAAAGCAAACACCTGATCCACACATCCTCTACCACTTCTGAAACCACACTGCTCTTCCCCAATCTGATGCTCTGTACATGCCTTCACCCTCTCAATCAATACCCTCCCATATAATTTACCAGGAATACTCAACAAACTTATACCTATATATATATATATATATATATATATATATATATATATATATATATGCCCATACATGCACATGTACATATCAACATATACACATATACATACATAAACACACACATACATACATACACATGTACATATTCATACTTGCTTGCCTTCATCCATTCCTGGCACTACCCCAACTCACAGGAAACAGCATCACTACCCCCTGCTTCAGCGAGATAGCACCAGGAAAACAGATAAAAAAGGCGACATTTGTTCACAGTCTCTTGCTGTCATGTGTAATGCACCAAAACCACAGCTCCCTATCCACATCCAAGCCCCACAGACCTTTCCATGGTTTACCCCAGACATTTCACATGCCCTGGTTCAGTCCATTGACAGCAAGTCAACCATGGTATACCACATTGTTCCAATTCACTCTGTTCCTTGCAAGCCTCTCACCCTCCTGTATGCTCAGGCCCTGCTCACTCAAAATCTTTTTCACTCCATCCTTCCCCATCCAATTTGGTCTCCCACTTCTCCTTGTTCTTTCCACCTCTGACACATATATCCTCTTTGTCAATCTTTCCTCACTCATTCTCTCCGTATGACCAAACCATTTCAACACACCCTCTTCTGCTCTCTCAACCACACTCTTTTCATTTCCACACATCTCTCTTACCATTTCATTACTTAATCAAACCACCTCACACCACATATTGTCCTCAAACATCTCATCTCCAACACATCCACCCTCCTCCGTACAACCCTATCTATAGCCCATGCCTTGCAACCATATAACATTGTTGGAACTACTATTCTTTCAAACATACCCATTTTTGCTCTCTAAGATGATGTTCCCTTCTTCCACACTGTCTTCGTTGCTCCCAGAATCTTCACCCTGTGACTCACTTCTGCTTCCATGGTTCCATCCACTGCTACGTCCACTCCCAGATATCTAAAACACTTCACTTCCTCCAGTTTTTCTTCATTCAAACTTACCTCCCAATTAACTTGTCCCTCAATCCTAATAACCTTAAAACTTTGCTCTTATTCACATTTACTCTCAACTTTCTCCTTTCACACACTTTTCTATAGTCTCCAAATTCTGCAGTTTCTTCTCGAATCAGCCACTAGTGCTGTATCACCGGCGAAAAACAATTCACTTGCTTCCCATGCCCTCTCATCCCCAAGAGACTGCATACTCACCCTTCTGTCCAAAAATTTTGCATATACCTCCATAACTAACCCATCCACAAATAAATTAAACAACCTTGGGGACATCACACATCCCTACTGCAGACTGACATTCACTGGGAACCAATCACTCTCCTCTCTCCCTACTCATACATGTGAATTACATCCTTGGTAAAACCCTTTTCACTATTTCCAGCAACTTACTTACCACACCATATACTCTTAAGACCTTCCACAAAGCATCCCTATCAACCCTATCATATGCCTTCCCCAGATTCATAAAAACTCCATAAAAATCCATCTGTTTTTCTAAGGATTTCTCACATACATTCTTCAAACCAAACACCTGATCCACACATTGTCTACCACTTCTGAAACCACACTGCTCTTCCTCAATCTGATGCTCTGCACATGCCCTTACCTTCTCAATCAATACCCTCCCATATAATTTCCCAGAAATACTCAACAAACATATGTCTCTATAGTTTAAACACTCACCTTCATCCCCTCTGCCTTTATTTATACATTGACACTGTGCATGCATTTTACCAAGCAATCAACAACAGTCACCCCCTATTTTTTAATAAATTCTACTGCAATACCATCCATACCTGCCAGGAAAGAGATATGTAACACAGATAAAGAATCTAGAAATAATTATCAGTTTCTCCAGTATATAAATGAACCTCTGAAAAATCACATGCCAACTCAGACTTGGCAGACTAATTGACAGACTGTTAGCCTTGACTGGAGCACTCATAGCAATCCTCACCAAATGATCTAAGTGTCAGCTGACTGAAGGGTTCATGACATCATGGCTACTAAGATTAAATTGGTTAAGCTTGGTGGGTGATTAGATCATTGCTTTTAAGTAGATATTTTAGAAAGCATCCAAACACAATATAGTAAAAACCATTCCTTTATTAAATGTGACTGTGGCATAATTAGTCATATGTTCTCCTCCCGCATTGTACTTACTCAGTGGCTTATTATAGAGCTACATATTGAGGGCTATGAGAGTGTTTGCATGAAAAAAATCTTGGTTGATTTGTTTAACTAGGAAAATGAAGAGGTCAAAATTTGAAATTATCTCTGATGAACATGATTTTCATCAAAAAATGTGGTGAAACTGATATAGAAAAGCATTTAGTTAAGAGGTAGATTTATGATCTTTCAGGTTCCAAACTGTGTTGATACACCTTATCATGCCTAATATAACTTATTTTCTTCAACAGTCATCTTGACAATCGAGTATTTGCATCCTTAGCAAATGGAGATATCATTATATATCGCCGGGACCTTTGTGGAGGATGGAATGTGGCAGACAGACAAGTTGTAAGCATTAGCACAGCTGCAGCACCGGTAACAAAAATGATGGCTGTAGCTGGGAAGCTGTGGTGTGCAGCCATGAACACTGTTCGGGCCCTCAGTACTGTGTCACTGCAGGTGGAAGTAAGTGCATGTTAGAGGTTAGGGTAACTTAAATTTTGAATGGAATAAGATTCAATGCAAATGATGCTCAATTTCCTGATGGCATGTAATATTTCTATATTATATATAAAAAACTTAAATTTCTGTCACATATTGACCTCTTTTCAGTAAGAAACACAAATAATATCAAAAAATCATCACAGTATGATATTGTCAGAAGTACAGTATAGAGCTCAGAAGCATGCACAAGAGCAAGAGAAGCAAAACAGCATATTTTTCACTGATTTTCTTCCTCTAATCTTTTCAGGAATGGTGGTATATGGTAAAGATTAAAACCTGAGAGTACATAATTATCACTTTACATCCTTAACATTTACCACCATTTCATCTTATTCTTGTATTTGACCTATCCCTTCACATTTCTTTTACCCAGTTTCATGTTTTGCGAAGCTCCATTCCAAACTTTCAACAACTGCTGTTTCTAATCAGTAAATATGTAAAATATATAGTGTTCTCACACCTCACATTCACCCAGCCATTTTTCAGATCTTTGAATGTTGTGCCTTCTATGATCCTATTCAAATGAGGACGTGCAGTGGGAATTGGGTGAGGTATATGTGATAGACACCATTACGCTAGGAGTTTACCAAGGTCTGTCAAAGTAATAGTAAACTTAAGTCTTCTATCATATATGATTCTACCTACATGTAAATAATGCTTTCTTCAACAGCATTCTTTTGTGGTTGGTGGGGAAAATGGGCGAGGTGTCTCATGTATGGTATCAGCAGGTCATGGGGTCTGGATATCAGTACACAATTCAGCTTCTGTGAGACTATACCATGCAGCTACATATGAGTGTCTGTGCGAAGTAAACGTTGCTCCAGCAGTCACAAAAATGCTTGCAGGTAAGTTAATGATAAGCATAGACTAAATATTTTTAGTTCACTTTGGTAAAGTGTGTGGAAGAAGAAAGTTAAGAGTAAATGTGAATAAGAGCAAGGTCATTAGGTACAGTAGGGTTGAGGGTCAAGTAAATTGGGAGGTGAGTTTGAATGGAGAAAAACTGGAGGAAGTGAAGTGTTTTAGATATCTGGGAGTGGATCTGGCAGCGGATGGAACCATGGAAGCAGAATTGGACCATAGGGTGGGGGAGGGGGCGAAAATTCTGGGAGCCTTGAAGAATGTGTGGAAGTCGAGAACATTATCTCGGAAAGCAAAAATGGGTATGTTTGAAGGAATAGTGGTTCCAACAATGTTGTATGGTTGCGAGGCGTGGGCTATGGATAGAGTTGTGCGCAGGAGGATGGATGTGCTGGAAATGAGATGTCTGAGGACAATGTGTGGTGTGAGGTGGTTTGATCGAGTAAGTAACGTAAGGGTGAGAGAGATGTGTGGAAATAAAAAGAGCGTGGTTGAGAGAGCAGAAGAGGGTGTTTTGAAATGGTTTGGGCACATGGAGAGAATGAGTGAGGAAAGGTTGACCAAGAAGATATATGTGTCGGAGGTGGAGGGAACGAGGAGAAGAGGGAGACCAAATTGGAGGTGGAAAGATGGAGTGAAAAAGATTTTGTGTGATCGGGGCCTGAACTTGCAGGAGGGTGAAAGGAGGGCAAGGAATAGAGTGAATTGGAGCAATGTGGTATACCGGGGTTGACGTGCTGTCAGTGGATTGAATCAAGACATGTGAAGCGTCTGGGGTAAACCATGGAAAGCTGTGTAGGTATGTATATTTGCGTGTGTGGACGTATGTATATACATGTGTATGGGGGGGGGTTGGGCCATTTCTTTCGTCTGTTTCCTTGCGCTACCTCGCAAACGCGGGAGACAGCGACAAAGTATAAAAAAAAAAAAAAAAATAAAAGTGCAAAAAAATTGTACACAGCTTGAAATATTTTACGCTGCTTTTTTCAGTGGGAAACACTTCTGCTCCAACAGTGGTGGGGATATCTTTCACTAGACTACCTGGCTTTGTTTGCAGCAAGACCACTGGTAAATTAAATGACTAGTCCTACAAAAGACTGTTTACAATGATATACATGAACCATTATGTGACATTCATTTTTTTCATTCATTTCAAGCTAAAAGTTTGTTTTCTAAATTGTTTCTTACATTTTTCATATGTATATATATGTATGTGTGTGTGTGTGTGTGTGTGTATGTGCGTATGTGTGTGTATGTGTGTGTGTGTGTGTATATGTATATATATATGTATATTATCCCTGGGGATAGGGGTGAAAGAATACTTCCCACGTATTCCTCGCGTGTCGTAGAAAGCGACTAGAGGGGACGGGAGCGGGGGGCCGGAAATCCTCCCCTCCTTGTATTAACTTTCTAAAATGGGAAACAGAAGAAGGAGTCACACGGGGAGTGATCATCCTCCTCGAAGGCTCAGAGTGGGGTGCCTAAATGTGTGTGGATGTAACCAAGATGTGAAAAAAGGAGAGATAGGTAGTATGTTTGAGGAAAGGAACCTGGATGTTTTGGCTCTGAGTGAAACGAAGCTCAAGGGTAAAGGGGAAGAGTGGTTTGGAAATGTCTGGGGAGTGAAGTCAGGGGTTAGTGAGAGGACAAGAGCAAGGGAAGGAGTAGCAATACTCCTGAAACAGGAGTTGTGGGAGTATGTGATAGAATGTAAGAAAGTAAATTCTCGATTAATATGGGTAAAATTGAAAGTTGATGGAGAGAGGTGGGTGATTATTGGTGCATATGCACCTGGGCATGAGAAGAAAGATCATGAGAGGCAAGTGTTTTGGGAGCAGCTGAATGAGTGTGTTAGCGGTTTTGATGCACGAGACCGGGTTATAGTGATGGGTGATTTGAATGCAAAGGTGAGTAATGTGGCAGTTGAGGGAATAATTGGTATGCATGGGGTGTTCAGTGTTGTAAATGGAAATGGTGAAGAGCTTGTAGATTTATGTGCTGAAAAAGGACTGATGATTGGGAATACCTGGTTTAAAAAGCGAGATATACATAAGTATACTTATGTAAGTAGGAGAGATGGCCAGAGAGCGTTATTGGATTACGTGTTAATTGACAGGCGTGCGAAAGAGAGACTTTTGGATGTTAATGTGCTGAGAGGTGCAACTGGAGGGATGTCTGATCATTATCTTGTGGAGGCTAAGGTGAAGATTAGTATGGGTTTTCAGAAAAGAGGAGTGAATGTTGGGGTGAAGAAGGTGGTGAGAGTAAGTGAGCTTGGGAAGGAGACCTGTGTGGGGAAGTACCAGGAGAGACTGTGTACAGAATGGAAAAAGGTGAGAACAATGGAAGTAAGGGGAGTGGGGGAGGAATGGGATGTATTTAGGGAATCAGTGATGGATTGCGCAAAAGATGCTTGTGGCATGAGAAGAGTGGGAGGTGGGCTGTTTAGAAAGGGTAGTGAGTGGTGGGATGAAGAAGTAAGAGTATTAGTGAAAGAGAAGAGAGAGGCATTTGGACGATTTTTGCAGGGAAAAAATGCAATTGAGTGGGAGAAGTATAAAAGAAAGAGACAGGAGGTCAAGAGAAAGGTGCAAGAGGTGAAAAAAAGGGCAAATGAGAGTTGGGGTGAGAGACTATCAGTAAATTTTAGGGAGAATAAAAAGATGTTCTGGAAGGAGGTAAATAGGGTGCGTAAGACAAGGGAGCAAATGGGAACTTCAGTGAAGGGCGTAAATGGGGAGGTGATAACAAGTAGTGGTGATGTGAGAAGGAGATGGAATGAGTATTTTGAAGGTTTGTTGAATGTGTCTGATGACAGAGTGGCAGATATAGGGTGTTTTGGTCGAGGTGGTGTGCAAAGTGAGAGGGTTAGGGAAAATGATTTGGTAAACAGAGAAGAGGTAGTAAAAGCTTTGCGGAAGATGAAAGCCGGCAAGGCAGCAGGTTTGGATGGTATTGCAGTGGAATTTATTAAAAAAGGGGGTGACTGTATTGTTGACTGGTTGGTAAGGTTATTTAATGTATGTATGACTCATGGTGAGGTGCCTGAGGATTGGCGGAATGCGTGCATAGTGCCATTGTACAAAGGCAAAGGGGATAAGAGTGAGTGCTCAAATTACAGAGGTATAAGTTTGTTGAGTATTCCTGGTAAATTATATGGGAGGGTATTGATTGAAAGGGTGAAGGCATGTACAGAGCATCAGATTGGGGAAGAGCAGTGTGGTTTCAGAAGTGGTAGAGGATGTGTGGATCAGGTGTTTGCTTTGAAGAATGTATGTGAGAAATACTTAGAAAAGCAAATGGATTTGTATGTAGCATTTATGGATCTGGAGAAGGCATATGATAGAGTTGATAGAGATGCTCTGTGGAAGGTATTAAGAATATATGGTGTGGGAGGCAAGTTGTTAGAAGCAGTGAAAAGTTTTTATCGAGGATGTAAGGCATGTGTACGTGTAGGAAGAGAGGAAAGTGATTGGTTCTCAGTGAATGTAGGTTTGCGGCAGGGGTGTGTGATGTCTCCATGGTTGTTTAATTTGTTTATGGATGGGGTTGTTAGGGAGGTAAATGCAAGAGTCCTGGAAAGAGGGGCAAGTATGAAGTCTGTTGGGGATGAGAGAGCTTGGGAAGTGAGTCAGTTGTTGTTCGCTGATGATACAGCGCTGGTGGCTGATTCTTGTGAGAAACTGCAGAAGCTGGTGACTGAGTTTGGTAAAGTGTGTGGAAGAAGAAAGTTAAGAGTAAATGTGAATAAGAGCAAGGTTATTAGGTACAGTAGGGTTGAGGGTCAAGTCAATTGGGAGGTGAGTTTGAATGGAGAAAAACTGGAGGAAGTGAAGTGTTTTAGATATCTGGGAGTGGATCTGTCAGCGGATGGAACCATGGAAGCGGAAGTGGATCATAGGGTGGGGGAGGGGGCGAAAATTTTGGGAGCCTTGAAAAATGTGTGGAAGTCGAGAACATTATCTCGGAAAGCAAAAATGGGTATGTTTGAAGGAATAGTGGTTCCAACAATGTTGTATGGTTGCGAGGCGTGGGCTATGGATAGAGTTGTGCGCAGGAGGATGGATGTGCTGGAAATGAGATGTTTGAGGACAATGTGTGGTGTGAGGTGGTTTGATCGAGTAAGTAACGTAAGGGTAAGAGAGATGTGTGGAAATAAAAAGAGCGTGGTTGAGAGAGCAGAAGAGGGTGTTTTGAAATGGTTTGGGCACATGGAGAGAATGAGTGAGGAAAGATTGACCAAGAGGATATATGTGTCGGAGGTGGAGGGAACGAGGAGAAGAGGGAGACCAAATTGGAGGTGGAAAGATGGAGTGAAAAAGATTTTGTGTTATCGGGGCCTGAACATGCAGGAGGGTGAAAGGAGGGCAAGGAATAGAGTGAATTGGAGCGATGTGGTATACAGGGGTTGACATGCTGTCAGTGGAGTGAATCAAGGCATGTGAAGCGTCTGGGGTAAACCATGGAAAGCTGTGTAGGTATGTATATTTGCGTGTGTGGACGCGTGTATGTACATGTGTATGGGGGGGGGGGGGGGGGGTTGGGCCATTTCTTTCGTCTGTTTCCTTGCGCTACCTCGCAAACGCGGGAGACAGCGACAAAGTATAAAAAAAAAAAAAAAAAAAAAAAAAAAACATGAAGACACCATGTTATTGAGCAGTGAAGCTGATGTATCCCATCTAAACTGAATTAGAAATGAAGGGAACAAGTTAACAAATTAAGATTGCATTTGTAGACAAGTTTCAATTATACTGATAACAAAAGAGTGAACAGATCTATAATGTGTTTTGGGTTGTATCAGAAGACCTATGTTGAAGAACAAGAAGTTTCCTTCTCCTCACAGATTTTGTCAGAATTTGTTTGCCCTGTTATTGTCCAGTGCCCCATCCTGCATTGAGAGACAGGAGGAAAACATTCAAACAGATGCACCATGCTTGTAAATACTTTATTGCATTCAGTTATCCAGAATATCAGTTCATTTTGTACCATCTATTAATGCCATCTGTGTTCTTAAAAGTGAGCAAACCTCACATCCCATGCGTGGTGTGTAACCTTGCAAAAAAGAGAAAAAACAGTAGTAGTTGTTCTTGTTGTAGTAGTAGTAGTAGTAGTGATAATAGTTGTAGTAAGAACAGTATGCCGATAAGGGCCTACAGAGTTAAGTACAAAACTTTTGAAAACCTTATATAACTTAAAAAGAAATACTTATATCTAAGAGGTTTACTGTTACTGAGTGGCACTTGAAAGGGTGGTGATATGCTCAGAGCATCAGACTAGGGAGGAACAATGCAGCCTCACAAGTATTAGAGGATGCATGGACCAGGTGTTTGCTTTTAAGAACCTGTGTGAGAAATACTTGGAAAAAGAAAAGGATTTGTATATGACATGCATGGATATGGAGAAAGCATATGATAAGGCTGATAGATATACTTTGTGGAAGGTGCTATGAATATAATGTGTGGTAGGAAAGCAATAGAAGGAGTGAGAAGTTCCAATCAAGGTAGTTGTGTGTGCATGCAGGAGGAAAGCGAGTGGGTCTACGTTAAGATGAGTATATGTCAAGGTTTGTAATATCACTGTTGCTGTTTCCCCTGTTTATGGATGGAGTGGATGGAGAGGTGAATGCAAGGAATTTCGATAGAGGGTTATGTCTAAAATCAGTTATGGGTGAGAGGATCTGGGAGGTGGGTCAGATTCTATTGGCAGATGATACAGCTCTGGTGGCAGGCTCAATTGAGAAACTGCAGAGGCTGGTGTCTGAGTTTGGGAATGTGTTTAAGAGTGGAAGCTGAGAACTAATTCAATTAAAAACAGGGTAATGAGGTTTAGTAAGAGAGACATACAGGTAGGTTTGAGTGCGAGTTTGAATAGAGTGACCTGGAGGAAGTGTGGTGTTTTGGATACCTGGTAGGGGACATGGCAGCAGATGAACTATTGGAGTTGAAGTGAATCATTAGCTGGGGGAGTAAGGCATATGTCGTGGGTGTATCGAGGAATGTATGGGAAGAGTGGTTACTGTCAGTATGGGTAAAAATGGGTAAGTTTGATGGCACTGTAGTTCTGATGGTGCTGCATGGATGCACGATGTAGGCCCTAAATGAAAAAGTTCAGAAGAGGACGGACATGTTGGAAATGAAATGCTTAAGGATAATACATGGTGTGACACATTGAGAAAGAGATGTGGTAGTAAGAAGAGTATGGTAGTAAGGAGGAGAGTGTGCTGAATTGGTGAGGATGTATGAAGAGAATGTGTGAGGAGAGTATGACTAATGTCAGAGATAGAAGAAGGAGATGCAGAGCATGAGTTAGTAAGATGGAGGTAAAACTTCTCTGAGTTAATGGGGCTTAAACATGTAGGAGAGTGTTAGGTATGCAAGGGACAAAGCAAAGTGGAGGGAAATTGTATACAAGAGGTGATATACTGTCAGTGAGCCAAACAAGGGTATATGGAGCAGTCAGGAAAAATTACTGAAAGGTCTGTAGAGCCTGGTTGTGAATAGGGAGCTCTGTTTCTGGTGCATTCTACACAACAGTTAGAGAGTGAATGTGAGCAAATTAGGCCATTCTTCATCTGCTCCTAATGCTAACTTGTTAACATAGGAAATAGCAAAAAATATGAAAAAAAAAAACATACAAAATATAGAATCCTGAAGTAATGACAATAAAAACTAAGTAATGAACATATAAAGAAAGAAAAGTGAGACTGATCTATGGGATGAGCCAAACTGGTTTGATAGCAATTCATCCTTAAGGTGCACAATCTTAGAAAATTCTGAGCTCTGATTGGCAGGAAGTGAGTCAATGACACTGTCCCAGTGTTGGCCACTAATTAGCCAAGGACAGTTACAAAAGTAGCTAACTTCAGTAATCACAGTGAGTGTTTACAGTAGGGTGAGTGAAGGTTAGTGTTTCCCTACTGTACATACTATAGGTCAGAAGGTCCTGTCTCCAAAATTCTTTGATAATGTATATCATGCTCATGGGAAAGACCACAGAGGAAAGAAAGTTAACCTTCACTCTTTGCAGTTTAATGGCACAACCCTTTCTAAGACATTGTGTTTACTTTCATTAATCCTACTTCATTAATGACACAGTATAGGCCTTTGCACTTACCCTTCCTCACCACCCCACCCATGAATGAATTAAACAACCATGGTAACATCACAAACCTCTGCCATAGAACCAGTTTCAAGTGGAACCACTTTCCCTCCTTTCTTCCCACATGCACATACACCTTACCTTCTGGATAAAAACTCCTCACTTTTAATATCTTTCCTCCCATAAAATACACTTGTAACATTTTCCACAGAGCATCTCAATCACATGCACTTTCCTCATCCATAAATGCCACATACAGTCCTTCTGTTTCTTTCACTTATTCTTCAAAACAAACATCTGGTCTACACATCCTCTACCATTTGCAAAGCCACAATGTTCCTCCCCAATCTGATGGTCTGTGTTGCCAACACTTTCTCAATCACCACTCTTATATACAACTTACCAGGTACACTAAACAAACTGATGCCTCTATAATTCTAACCTCCACCTTTGTCCCCCTTCCTCAGGCTCTTCACCATGAGGTGAAAAATCCCAACTAAGCCATCAACAACACAGTCACCCCCTTAGGGAATTCAACTGCAATACCATCCACTCCATTTGCCTTGCCACTTTGGCTTTCACCAATGCTTCTCTCATCACACAACACTTACCATGACTCTCTCACTTCGCATACCACCCGAACCAAAACACCCTACATCTGCCACCTTATCATCAAACGTATTCTACAACAGAAATAAAAAGCTTATCCTTCCCTCACACTTCAGATGAGACTGTGATTCATGTTTCTTTAGGGTGTGTGGCTTCTGAGGGATTTATGTCTGGTGAGCAAGAGTTTAGACTGAGTTCAGAGGGTGGTTCTTCAGTGCTTGTCAGGTTATTTCATTGTGTATTTGATTTGTTTGTTGTATTTATTGATGGTGGAAGGATCTGTGAGTAGAGGATACTGAAGTGTTAGACAGGGGTAAGCTTTTTATTTCTACTTAGGGATGGCAGTTAGTTATATATATCTAAAGGTATAAGCAAAAAAGAATTCTTCTATGTATCATACACCTCTCATAGCTATGTAGCAAATAATGCTCAGTTTCATCTACACTTAGTGGTCCACTGGATATCCTATCACCTTTGAAGGTTAACTGAAAAAATCATATGTAATTATTATGTAAGGAAGCCTTAAGCATCTCATGACATCACTATGACACATCAGTAGCTGAACTTTGGTTGCTGGCACGAAAGGATCATTTGTAGATCTATGCGAGGTCTCCTTTACCAGTTACTGGGTTAACTAGAACAAAATTTTCAAAATAAAATTTATATACAACCTAGTTGGGAGAAACATTGTTAACAAGTGCTACATGCCCTTTAACTTAAGCTGTGCCACTGTCTGGCGTATGAGATATTCCAGTACTCTCAAGCATACAGAGTGAGATTAATGAGTTTTTGGATGTGTTTTTGTCATAAACAGACATGATTACAGATAGTTTTCATACTAATATCTATGATCTTATAAAAGTGTCAACTTCATAATTTATAATATCATGAAGCTGTAGATCTTGTTCAGGCCTCATGGATATCTGTGCATATACTTCGTATGGAAAAAATATTACGCTGTAGCATTTGGTAACTAAGCATGGGATGTTACTTCATTCATTAATGACTGCATAGTTTGCCTTGAAGAGATTTGCCGGTTAAGTACTATCAACATAAACGCCTTAGCTGCAGTGAAACTGCAGGACATCCATACCCCAGCCATAGTGAATGGGGAATGTTAAGTGGTTTATAGACTACTTGGTATTCAGGCACACTTACCTTCAAATGACAAGCCTGACTTACATTGTCTTTAGGTTATAGCTGAAACAGGGTGGACATTGCTTTAAGGAAGAAATGGCAGCAGTTGCAACTTATTTCAAAATGTCCTGTCAGCTTCCTAATATAACAATTTGAATGAATTAATGTTTTTATCATCAAGATACTAATGCAACTCCTCATGATTTCCTGAAAAATCAATATATTTTTGAAATAATCATGTTTAGTGTAGGTGAATTTATATTGTGTTCCAAAACATAGTAATGTTCAGTAAGAGATAAAATCTATTTTGATAATCATGTATGTTATTTCTCAGGTTGTGACGATATCATCAGACAGCATAAAGCAGCATGTTTACGTGTGACATCACTGCTAGCATGTAAGGACTTGCTCTGGGTGGGAACAAGTGCTGGAGTTATTATCACAGTGCCACTGCCCCATCTTGCTCATAATACTCACCATGTCCAAGCACCCCTAAACATGGTTGGTATACCATATGGGCATACGGGTCATGTTAGGTAAGTAATACAGACAGTAGGGACTTTGTCTTATTCTCATATTTTCCTCAGCTATTCTCCTCTTTTATTTATATGTATTTCTTTGTCTTAGCATTTTTTTCAGTGAATTGAAATTACTTTTGATAGTTTAGAATGTAATTATAGGAGTAGGACGACGAGCATACTTTTAATGCAACGTAAATATTTTAGCACAGACGTCAATACAGAACATGAGTTATGTTTCTGGCCATTATGGTTTTGATATCATTTAAACATATAATTGTTGCAAATATTACTTTTTCTTTTCAAATTGGAAACTGAAAGCTGAGTGAACATGTCTTACACCACAATTATGATATAAGTAGCTTCCTCCTTGACAGAAATTATTAGCATGACCTTAGCTTAAATAATATTCTGAATTGTTAAAGTTTTTGTGTTAATTAACATTGTATGAATCTGACAAGATGTTAATCTGTCACTATTTTTCTTGTTAACATTAGTAAAGATATTGTCATAAAGTTACAACCATATGAAGAAAAATTTATGTTTTGAAGGATGAAAATCATTTTTCAACTGTAGGCAGAGCCCTATGACCACAGACAAACCTTGATAAAATGAGGATTCTCTCCTTTTAGCCATCATTAAATGGATGAAGCTGACAGATATCCTTTCACAAGAGTCAGTAACCATACAGCACTGTTGTGCATGGGTTTTGCTATTATAACGTCGAAAAGCAAGGAATGGTTTTTCAGTTAGGAAAGAGGTGGGGAGGAATGCTGAAAAAAGAAATGGATGCTAATTCAGTTCTGCCTACTGTGAAGAACTGGATTTCCATCCTTTGAAATTTATATTTCTTACCAATAGATAAAGCCCTATGAGCACCTGAGAGAACACATACTTGAAGGACGATGTACTGAAAACAAAAACCTAAGAAAAGGGAAAGAAAGAACCTATTCTTAATTGCAATTGATCCTTGTACTGGACTACCTCCATATGATGGCAGCATACTCAAAGCCATGCAAGGAAGAGCAGCCAGATCCAAACATATATCCCTGAACAGATGTGTTTGTCATATATCAAAGGCCACATCTGCTCATCTTATCAAACAAGATGTCCTTAACCTTTCAGCATTATTGTCCTCAAACTAGCAGTGTGGTTTCCCCACAAGTTGAGTTTTGTCATTTGACACTTTATATGCTGCTTATTGATGACAGTCCAAATAAGGGTAAGTCAATGGAGATGCCTAAAGACCTCAGTATCCCTTTGGAAAGTCATGCATTAACTCCATGGAATATGTTGTCATCTCCCCCACAAGACCTCCACCCATACAAATATTCAAGAAAACATGCATCACCTAAAATATAAAAAACTTAGATAAATTATCAAATGAGAAGGAAACTTTTTCTCAGCCTATTGATATAACTGATGAGAAAAGTGAGACTGAAATGTAATCTGTAGATGGGAGTGATGAAAGTGAGGAGAATAGGAACTATACAGAATAAAATACAGCACCTCCAGTGGCCATTGCAGTCCTTCAACAAGGGTCACTTATATTTTTGTGGCCAGAAGGCAATGGAACAGTGTAAATAGTAAACTAGTGTGTAAACTAAGATATAGTGCAAGAAAAAATTTCATAAAATGTAAATAGTGAAGTAAACTCATTGGTAAACTAAGTCATTGAGCAAGAAAAAATAAGAAAGTCAGGGATGAAATGTATCCAGAGGTAAGCTCATGCATTCACTAAGACATAGTTTTATTTCCTTTGTTTTATGATGGCTGAAGGGAGAGTCTTGAATAGTTTATAACCCGAAAATGAGCAAGTAGCATCCCTGCTTCTTATAGGGCTCTGTCCATTGGTGAGAAGTTATTTTTTGCACACTGCAGTAAGATTTTCCAAAGCTAATGGTGAAGGTTTCACAGCACTGAAAATAATTTTTTAATTCTAAAATGTAAAATGGTAGAGTACCACAAAGAATTTGTCATGGCCATTTAGATGCATTTTTTTTTTAAATACTAATATGAATGAATTGTTTGACTACTTAAATTACCTTCTGTTACCATAAATTTCTCAGTAACTTTCATTTATTACTTTAATACTGGTGCTCTAAACTCATTAGCTTTATGGTGCAATCCTAACAGGTTTTTGACAAGTGTAGAGCTGACACCAGAGCCTCGAACATCACATTTAAAAGGCCACACAAGATATTCCTTCAAAGGCAAAGATCACCCTCATCATCAGGTAATGACAGACTTAAATAACAAGAGGTATGATGCATGAATTAGCTGTATATTGTATTAAGTATACCAATGTATATGGGTTCAAAATGCATATTTTCACCCATGCACTTTTTTCCCATGACAATTTCAAAATAATAGGGCTGGACTTCACTCCTGATCAGTAAGCACCCATGAAGTTAAGTGGTTTGGTGACCCAGGGCCAGGGCCTAGAGGAGACATTTTGAGCAGATGTTACATTAGTTTCTAGTGTATTCACACTATGACTGCCTAATTTGTGCTGATTTTCCGAGCCCTGCAACAAGATTTATAATGCCTGAGTTTAAGTGTTTGTCATGAATTAACATTGTATTACCAGAGGAATACTTGATTGGCAAAGGCATATTCAAGAAGAAAGAAAAGATATTTTCTTTTCCTTCTTTCTTTCTATATTTTACTTAAAAATCACCTAATTTATTGTTATTCATTTATATAATAATGTATTTATCCCCTGTCTCTGGGGAAAGAGGAGCAAGAATACTACCCAAAAGGTGACTAAGAGGGATGGAAGCATTGGCTGGAAATCCTTCCCTCTTGTATTACTTTCCAAAAGAAGGAAGGTAGCAAGAAGTCAAGCAAAGATTTTTTCCTCTAATACTCCAGCATCTATTCTTGACACTAACTCAGTCGTGTGAGAAATGGCAAACATGTTTGAAAGAAAGAAAATATCAATCAATCTTAAAGCTTTTCCCAGAGCATGTTTATCACTGTGTACGGCATTTCACCTTCCACTTGCAAACACACAAAAAATACCAACATATGGCCGAGCTTCCTTTATCCTTTGTCCAATAATCACTAATTATTTATCCAATTGAGATGGTTATTTAATGTTAATAAAAGCCAAAACAGCTCTAGATCCCCAGGAAGAAGATCATGACTTCCACAAATGAGAGCATAGAAAAGCAATGACATAGGGGTCATACAGTTCAAACTCAACCCACATGGGCTAAGTGTAGTCTCCCAGGAGTGCCTGATGTAGGTAGGGTATAGTATGGGGTTAACCACTATTCAAGGACATTTAGGGAGCACCTTTAGGCCAAGTCACCTGCTTGAACCAGGATTGTGTCTTTCAAAAGCAAGAGCTGGGAAAAGTAGACTAGCTACTCAGCTTACCTAATTGACTGTAGAGAGACCCAGTTAGCTTATTTTAAATAGCCACAACTAATCCAACTTATGTCAGTTAACAGCATGGCAGAAGGAATAAAATCAAAATTATTGCATGGAAAGAGGATAATGATTTTGATGTTTTTTCAGGGAGTCAGAAAAGCAACTGAGAGCAGTTGTAAATATGCTTATCCAGAGAATATGCCATCTTAAGGTAAAGGTGAAAACATTGGAAGATATAGTCAGGAACATAAAAACTGCTACAAAGCAGTAGAGGTAGAGGATGTGTAAAACAGTTGGAGAACTTGACAGCAAAGTTAGTATACTGGAGAAGCTATTATCAAGGGAAAGCACACTTCAGATAAGACTGAGGATGATAAGTAAGAACCTAAAGCTGATTCTGAGGTAGAAGAAAACAACAAAGCTGAGGAACTGAAATCTGAAGATTCTGGAGGAAGTAGGAAAAGTCAAATACTGTACAGGATTGTCAAAGAGGCTGTGCATACAGTCAGTTAGAGAGGGGATGCAAGAAGAAAACCACAAAACTGAAGAAACTGAAAGACACTATGGTGTGGGGATCTTGAGAGTTCCAAAGGATATTGGCATTGTGGAGTACTGGCTAGGATTGAGAAAAAGGTTTTGTAATCAGTCAGAGACAGGATACTAACACAAGTGTGGTATAATGGATGGGAGATTTAAAAGGGCACAGGCAATTCATGACTACTGTGAAACAACGAAAAGCAGATTTCAGATAAGTTAAAAGTCAAGAAAGATACATAACAAGATTACGGGAAATAACGGAAAGATGGATCGCCCTACAAATGAAGGAAGTTGTGCAGGGATGAGGGGTGTTATCAGACAAAACTCTGATTTGCTGGGCTGGAGGAACATCATTCAGACAAGGAAGAAAAAAGTTTGGAAACATGACCAAGTCAGAGAGTTACTGGACACTTTGGAACTGACATATATAGTCAAGAAGCAAAGTAAGTCAGGAGAATGGGGTCATTCTTGAAGGATACTTGGTAAAAGCCACTCAGAAGTGTATAGTCAGTGGAAGCCAAGACAGTAGCATGAAGTTGTCAAAAGGGATGAGTTCAAAGAGTTCAAGAAATCTAGCTAAAGGCTAAAAATGAGAGGGATCGCATAAGGCTAGAGGAAGGAGCATCACAAGTGGGACTAAACTAGCCTGTAGTAAGTGCCATATACTGAAGGCTCTGTATACTAAAGCATATGCATTAGTGGCAAATGCTAAGGAACTAGAATATAAAGACTGTTTCAGAGATAGAAACCCAGTACCATTGGAGCAGTGAATTCAGACAGAGTACCTAAAGTTTAGCGTACAGTAACCAGAAGGGTACATAAAAACTTGGAGGGATAGAGAAGATGATAAAGGATGCCATTACATCCCAGGAGATATTGATACATAGCACCTTTAAACAGCACTAATGGGTAAGATTGCAGTGAGAAGAAAGTGTACAATGGTGCTATTAGTATACAACCCTCCAATGAATTACAGTGACCTAGACTGATAACATTGAAGGAACAGTCAGGATGGTGAGGGAGGTAGTGAGATACTCCCTTCATAAAGGTGGGAAGTTACTTATAATGGGAATTTCAATTACAAGGACATAGACTGGGAAAACGTAGATGATTGTGGACAGAGAGAAATTAGAGATTAGAAGTCAGATTTGTTAAATTTGTGCAGAAATTCCTGTATCACCATGTAATGAAACATACACAATCAAGATGGGATAACGTATCATTACTGCTCTGCCTCATATTTACACAAAAATGCATGGAAGTAGAACATCAGATATAAAGCATCTTTAGGAAAAAGTGATCATGAGCAGTAAAAAAGAAAAAGAAAAAAAAATCCAGTGGTTACCATTAACTGGTACAATAAGGCTTTCATGCATTAGGTTTTATTTGTGGAGCAAATTTTACTGCTGTACTGGTTCTTGGTGGGGATCTCATATGTCTGGCAGCATGGTACAATCATAGAAATCAGAGGACATGATTTGCTGCTTCAGTTACCCAATGGTACTGAGAGTAGAGGGTTGCAACTTTTGCTTACTGTCCCTGTCATTTTTCCAGGTGATATTTTTTCCTCTACCAGTAACTAATCAGGGGTACAAAGTTGTTCCAGGATGCAAAGGCCCATAGTCTTGTTTGAAAGCAAGAAAGTCTGTCTTCAAATGAGATTTCAAGACATCCTGGCAAGATCGAGTTCACCACACTTTTTTTCTAAGATCCTTCTAAGGTTATCCCTTCCAATAAAGCTGGGTTTAGTTGACCTTCAAAGACCAATAAGGCGACACATAACCTGATGTGGAGTGGTTTTGTAACACCTCTTGTAGAGAAAAATATATGGTAATATATACCTGACAACACATAAAAGGTGTAAAGGATAACATCCTAAACCTGAAAGCAACTCTCCAAGATAGATAAAGCGTTGTTAAATCAAAGGTAGTAGCAGGAAATAGTAAAAAGGCACCAAGTGAAAATCTATAAATGCCCAGCAAAGAAGCTAGAACCCTTATCTAATGCATTACCAGGAGAACTAAGATATTTAGGTGGAGTGACTCATCAATGAAGACCTCACCAGGTGAGCCTAAAACAGATAATTATGCCAGGGGAGTAGCCACTGTAAAGGAAAAAGAAAAAAAAGGCACCATACAACAAGCAAGATATGAGTGGAGGAGTGATGGTTGAAGAAAATAGTAACATCCAATGAACAAGCTGTGATGCGAGTGCAGTGCACTAGCCTTGCCATCTTAGCAAACTCTCACTCTGCGTACTTGTAGGTTTGTAGGCACCCTCTCTTCAGTTAACCCTTAGTCTACCCAATCCCACTCCAGTAGCATCTAAAGCCTTCATTACCATGTTTCAGTACAGTACCTTTTTCTAAAAGTTCTCATTAGATATAATCTAAATCACATTATGATAGCAGGTTACACTGTACTATGCGCCAGGTTGTTTCAGTTACAGTTACAGTATAATCCGTATATAAAGAGTTGCATTGACAAAATATATGGTCAGGAACATAAATCCTTTATAACATTGGTTTCAATGGTTGAACTTACAGTGTTGTCCAGGGATGTAACCTCATCCTAAGTTGAAGCCTCAGTGTAATAGATTAACTTACATTTGCCTTATAGGGGTATTTATCCATTTAATCTATCTCATAAAAGTGAAAGTAAGATCCTTTGGTTGATAATAGAATTTTATTGAAATGCTAGTCTCTAATAGATATGTTACTAATCTCCAATATATGCAGTCCCAATCTGTACCCATATCGTTGAAAAGAAAGCAGTAAAATTAGTAATACCAAAAACAGTGGCCCTGACTTTTGCTCTAAGCCCCATCTATAATCCTTTCTCATTCGGTACTGTACTACAATGCCTTACTTTTCATCTCATGGTCAATATCTATTGATATGCTTCCAATGCACATAGTGTAGCTTTTATATGATACTGTGAAACAACTCGCAAATTAAAAAATCTTTGAAGTCAATCTAAAGGTAACCAAAAAAAGTTTTTATATCATAGCGAACCTTAAAATAATCATAACAAAACATGAAAACCAGACTACATTATCAACAGTAAAATATCAGGAATTTAAAGAAGCTGAAACTTACTTTTTAGAAAATGGAGCATTAAGTTGGTACCCTGATAGTCAACTTATAATGCAGTATTTTAGCCTAGATTTAAGTGTGCTATCAATACACAGTTATTCTAGTAAAGTCTTTCACAATTCATGATCCCCATAGAGTTAGGAGCTATTACCACTAAAGTAAGCATAAATGAAGAAATTTAATACAGTCCATAAAAATCCATCCTTTAGGACAGTGCACGTGGCAGATATAAACAAACTAAGATGTAACATGAACTTGTTCAAATGTTTGAAGTGTCACCGGGTACATAAACTTGGGAAACATAAGAAAAGTAAAGATTTTCAGCATACATTTATTCTACTGTATTTCCTTTTAATTTTTTTTTTCCTTTGACCAGCTTGGTATGTATCTTTAATAAACACACATTGTTCTATATCTAGAGGAACGTACGAGGAATTTTAAGATGGGAAAAATTATCGTAACAATGCTACAAGAAACTGAAATAAAGATAACAGGTATATAGACAGCATATGTTGTTGGGATGATTGATACTGCAAGAGCGAGATGGCTGGCAGAGCCACCGCAAGTATGGATGAAGCAGTAAAGTGAATCGATTGTTTGGTGGAGATGCCGCAACATTAACCACACTTGAATATGGATAATGGCCACCTATGAGTGATAAAGTGAAATTTTTCTCTGGATCCTTCTTTTACCAAATCATGCATTTACTTAAATGTTGGGAGTAGAAATATTTATAATCGCAGAATTAGGTGTTCAAACCTAATTATGCAGCATACAATAAGTATTTCTTGCATTCACAGCCTGGAACAGCTGCACCAGCTAAGCTCCTAGTAATCTCCGGTGGTGATGGCTATGAAGACTTCCGCAATTCTGGAATGTCAGAGCTCGCAGGGCGTGATGATTCCACCAACCACTTACTTCTGTGGCAGGTTTGAGACTCATAGAAATATATATGTAGTGATGCAGTAATGGAACCTTCCATGAAAGAATCTACCTGAATAACTTCCCAGTGGGCATTATCAGTGACATTTAGAAAGGTGTTGGCAGGATAACCTATGTGGAATGCTGTTTCTCAAATCTCTCTTCAAAGTTGAGTCTTAATGATCTTCATATGCCCTGGCTGAACTTTGAGAGATGATCTGGATATATATATTAGGGATCTACTTTGAGTTTTACATGTTGAGAAGATTATGAATGCAATTTTAATGAGATGCAACTTAACGAATTTGTAAACGAGTCAATATCATATGAGAAATATTTAATCCTTATTGAGAATATGTTACCACTTATGTGAATTTTAAAAACAGATTTTCTAGAGATGAACTCACAGAAAATTTTTTAAAATTTGAAAGTATTCATAAGGTACCCATGTGAAACTCTTGGTTTCTCTCTAGCAACCAACTGTGCTATTACCAAATACTTCCAGATGAAAGCATTTTCTATGTAGCACCCTAATCAGTCTTGAGCTCATGTACTGATGAGACTCAAAGAAGTGATTTGTATGGTGTAATTATGGGTGTAACAAGATCGACTAATGTGCCAGATAACTTATATACTGTATGTGATCTTCTGAAGATTTATTTTCTGAAATTGTCATTTTTTCCTAAATGTACTTTCATAAAAAAAAAAGGTAATATATGTACTGTATTTGCATTTCTTATTCGCCTAATGTTCCAGCAAGACTCCTTGTTGAGTGGCATTTATTTCATGCAAGTATTAAACTTGTTTTCTTCTCCATCTTTATATTTCTATTATTCTGACTCAAGAAATTATAGTAAATTGCCACTTCATCCAGTAACCCTAATTATGCCTGCCTTAGTAAATGTCAGACCATGTGATATAAAACATGAATGCTTAGTGATATTGAACCTGATTCTTCTTTCCGACAACGAAGTGTTTGCCTCATCCAGAGACTCTTCTGAGCTGCAGTTTTGTAAAACGTGATACTGAAGCACCAAGACACTTGCGATGGTCTCTCAAGAAGGGAATAGAGCTTAAGTTTTAACGCTGGCATTCTTTAGTTGACATTTTCACAGCAGAGAAGTCAAACATTGTTTGGAGTTCATTGACTTTTGAGTGTCCGTTCCTTACCAAGAGGAAAAATAATACTTTTGATAGATAGTACAGTTACAAAGAAATATTCATGAGATAACAGCAGACCGTATCATTCTGCCAAACCAAAGGGACATTCCAACACAAATGGCTACACTTGAGTGAATTCTGTTCTTTTGTCATGGATGATTCATGCCAGTTTCCCATATCAGTGGTTATTATACAATTCAATATTTTGTGCTGAAGTAATGCTAGTAATATATGTTTATGGGTTCTGAAACATGAGTGAAGCAAAAGTAAGACATTCTATGAACTGGAACAAAACTAATTTCAACTGTTTAGTGAAATAAGTGTTTTACTAGTCATACTGCTATAGTGATGGTGGCATTTACAGTGTTAGGGACCTTTATTAATGCAATATGGAACATGGAGAACTTTACTTAATGTGCTGGATGTAATTAAGTGCCATCGTAGATGATAAGGAAAAACAAATTAAGAGCTCATCCATAACTTAAGTAAAGGTTCTAACAAGTGTAAATTCAATCATCCATAGTCATCTTAGCAAGTAGGCACATCATCATTATCATTTAAAGAAGAGCTAACTTTTGTGAACTTTTCACTGGAAAATATAGTAAGTTCTAATGGTATATAAAACACCATGAGAAATTTTGAGTGTTCTGACATTCTGCATTTGAATGCGTATTGTAGATGAATATGTATAGTAGAATTCCAATAATTCAGAATACATTTAAAACCTTTTCTGAATTGAATAAATGGAAGATTTTTGAAAATTGAATTAGAAGACACGTCTGTACTTATAAGAACCAAAACCCATCTGTTGAAGTATAATGGGCAGTGGTCAGAGAGAGAGGGGTACATTACTGTTCTGTACTGTGAATTGTGTACTTTACTTTTCTTACAGTTGATATTAATCTTAAACTAATAGAAAAATGTAACATTTGACATTTTTTCAATTATTTTATTTACATTTCTTTTACTTACCAGCACTAGTTGACAAGCCTTTACTTTTGTCTTTAAACATAAAACATTTTCCTTAGAATTTTCCTGTATATTTTGCAAATGTACCTGTAGAAGGTTCAGAGGCACTTGAACTAACCTCTATCAACATACTGTGGATTCTACTGATCTCAAAACACTGAAGTATCTCCACAGTTTGTAAAGGGTTTTATGTCCTAAAAGCAAGGCATCAACATACAAATGGTGCTCAAGCTATGAAGGCACCACATGCGACTCACGCTATGGCTGCTGCAACTCTATTACACCAAAGGCACAGGTCTTTTAACTATGAATTGCAAAATGACTTTCCAAGAAGATAGTGTTCAAACTCAACTTTCCAAATTATGAAATGATGAATTATTGGAATTTTACTAAATTCTATTTATTTCAGTGATTGTGCAGAATTTTGACGATAGTTATGGTAGCACTCAATAAATCACATAGAAACATCAGAACTACTTGCTAATAACTTTCCCCTCTGTTACATAAAGTTATTGAGTTATAGCTCATCTTCTGTCAGCTCTGACCATAGACTTTGTTATTTTGCTCAAAGTAAATAAAGTTATGATACTTTCTTGTGTCCATGTTTTGATAACTAAATATCTTTGTCATCAGCCAGAGCCTGAAAACTGTCTTCAGTCAGGTTAGATTTATGTTTGTCATTGTAAGATAAACACCGAAGTTTATCTTGTGCTTATGATTTGTTGAAATCCATTGCATTTCATTGTTAAAACAGTTTTATATGTAATATAATATTGTGTTTTGCCTACTTGCCAGGATGCAAGTTTATGTTATATATTTTTTACAAAAGGGAGCACTTGTCATATAGAAAATGTCCGAAAATGTGCAGGTCTATGTTGATGCTGCATATCTGTTATAATGAAATTATGTGAAATTTTATTTTCTTAGTGATATATTGAATTACTTAAAAAAATATAATAATGTACTATCACTAGTAATTTAGCCCATGAGATCAATGATTGTGACACTTGAAAGGTGTCTTTTTGTTTCATTTTCCATGAGCTGTACCATGATAATGAAACAATATGAAGCAACTGACCTTACGGGTTAACTATCACTGATCTCATTCCCTCACAGGTCACAAGCACAACATCCACCACACCACTACTTCAGTGCTCTTCTTTCTTCTTTATAGATTTTATCTCTCATAGAGATTTTTACTTATACTTATATAAATATATATATGTATGTACAGTATATATATATTTTCAATCAAGGATACAGCATATTGCAACCTTGATTTCGCATTGAACAAGTGCAAAATATTTTTAGCTCTTATAATACTGTTAAACTGTAGCGTAATGGCTATGATTGTACCAATATGGTATTTAATTGCAGAATCTTGAAGCAGTAAGCATATATTATCATTCAGTCTGCTGCAAAGTAAAGTACATTTTGCATTTATCACAAATGATAGGAAGTTTTTATCACCTAACCTTCCATGAGGATTGAACTATGTTGTAGCAAGTACAGTCTTATCATTTTCCAAAGAAGGCACCACACTTGTTTGAGTACTTTCCTCATTTATTCATATTTTACCCAAAGATTCCTTGGGGTGATATGGTTCTTGGGAAACTGCTCCAGGTTAAGCTAGAAGAGTAATGACCTGGTTAGCAATGGTTAGGTGGATGTGGAGCCTGTAACTGTGATCTGACCTCAGACAGTCCTTGGAAGAAGACACTTGCTTGCTGCAAGACTCTATTATACAAACTTTAGCAATACCTGTATGAATTGTCTTACAGTAATCAAAGCCATATGTCATCTGCCATTGGTCAACTGAGCTAGCCTACTGGTGTTGCCACACATGGATCTTCCATGAGCTGGCAACGATGTTCTTGTTGGGCTTATCCTACTGTGACCATATCCCAACACCCTCTCTTGTCTTCTGCTGTATTTATGAGTTGACCAAATTACTAAGATATTAATAAATTTTAGTAAAAAAATTGTTTTTATTATTACCAAGTACTATGGAATATTTGACACCAGACAGCCCAAATGACAAAAAACATAATTACAGAATTATTCCTCTTTAAAGGTAAACAAACCTTTTATATATTTAATCAATATGTGTAACATCAGCTGATTCAAGCATTCAAAGCAGCATAACAATTTTGAACAAATATGTTATTCTGATCCATTATGGTATGTTCTTTGATGAAGCCTGGATAAACAGAAAAAATAAAAAAAATTCCCAAGAGACTGGACACCAAGAATGATATTTAAAGGAGAAACTTTAAGTACAGTATAAAAGTACATGGGGATAGGGGAGAAAGAATACTTCCCACGCATTCCTCACGTGTCGTAGAAGGCGACTAAAGGGACGGGAGCGGGGGGCCAGAAACCCTCCCCTCCTTGTACTTTAACTTTCTAAAATGGGAAACAGAAGAAGGAGTCACGCGGGGAGTGCTCATCCTCCTCGAAGGCTCAGATTGGGGTGTCTAAATGTGTGTGGATGAAACCAAGATGAGAAAAAAGGAGAGATAGGTAGTATGTTTGAGGAAAGGAAACCTGGATGTTTTGGCTCTGAGTGAAACAAAGCTCAAGGATAAAGGGGAAGAGTGGTTTGGGAATGTCTTGGGAGTAAAGTCAGGGGTTAGTGAGAGGACAAGAGCAAGGGAAGGAGTAGCACTACTCCTGAAACAGGAGTTGTGGGAGTATGTGATTGAGTGTAAGAAAGTAAATTCTAGATTGATATGGGTAAAACTGAAAGTTGATGGAGAGAGATGGGTGATTATTGGTGCATATGCACCTGGGCATGAGAAGAAAGATCATGAGAGGCAAGTGTTTTGGGAGCAGCTGAATGAGTGTGTTAGTGGTTTTGATGCCCAAAACCTGGTTATAGTGATGGGTGATTTCAATGCAAGGGTGAGTAATGTGGCAGTCGAGGGAATAATTGGTAAACATGGGGTGTTCAGTGTTGTAAATGGAAATGGTGAAGAGCTTGCAGATTTATGTGCTGAAAAAGGACTGGTGATTGGGAATACCCGGTTTAAAATGCGAGATATACATAAGTATACGTATGTAAGTAGGAGAGATGGCCAGAGAGCGTTATTGGATTACGTGTTAATTAATAGGCGCGCGAAAGAGAGACTTTTGCATGTTAATGTGCTGAGAGGTGCAACAGGAGGGATGTCTGATCATTATCTTGTGGAGGCGAAGGTGGAGATTTGTAGGGGTTTTCAGAAAAGAAGAGAGAATGTTGGGGTGAAGAGAGTGGTGAGAGTAAGTGAGCTTGGGAAGGGGACTTGTGTGAGGAAGTACCAGGAGACACTGAGTACAGAATGGAAAAAGGTGAGAACAAAGGAGGTAAGGGGAGTGGTGGGTTGGAATGGGATGTATTTAGGGAAGCAGTGATGGCTTGCGCAAAAGATGCTTGTGGCATGAGAAGCATGGGAGGTAGGTTGATTAGAAAGGGTAGTGAGTGGTGGGATGAAGAAGTAAGATTATTAGTGAAAGAGAAGAGAGAGGCATTTGAACGATTTTTGCAGGGAAAAAATGCAAATGAGAGGGAGATGTATAAAAGAAAGAGGCAGGAGGTCAAGAGAAAGATGCAAGAGGTGAAAAAGAGGGCAAATGAGAGTTGGGGTGAGAGAGTATCATTAAATTTTAGGGAGAATAAAAAGATGTTTTGGAAGGAGGTAAATAAAGTGCGTAAGACAAGGGAGCAAATGGGAACTTCAGTGAAGGGGGCTAATGGGGAGGTGATAACAAGTAGTGGTGATATGAGAAGGAGATAGAGTGAGTATTTTGAAGGTTTGTTGAATATGTTTGATGATAGAGTGGCAGATATAGGGTGTTTTGGTCGAGGTGGTGTGCAAAGTGAGAGAGTTAGGGAAAAATGATTTGGTAAACAGAGAAGAGGTAGTAAAAGCTTTGTGGAAGATGAAAGCCAGCAAGGCAGCAGGTTTGGATGGTATTGCAGTGGAATTTATTAAAAAAGATGGTGACTGTATTGTTAACTGGTTGGTAAGGTTATTTAATGTATGTATGACTCATGGTGAGGTGCCTGAGGATTGGCAGAATGCTTGCATAGTGCCATTGTACAAAGGCAAAGGGGATAAGAGTGAGTGCTCAAATTACAGAGGTATAAGTCTGTTGAGTATTCCTGGTAAATTATATGGGAGGGTATTGATTGAGAGGGTGAAGGCATGTACAGAGCATCAGATTGGGGAAGAGCAGTGTGGTTTCAGAAGTGGTAGAGGATGTGTGGATCAGGTGTTTGCTTTGAAGAATGTATCTGAGAAATAGTTAGAAAAGCAAATGGATTTGTATGCAGCATTTATGGATCTGGAGAAGGCATATGATAGAGTTGATAGAGATGCTCTGTGGAAGGTATTAAGAATATATGGTGTGGGAGGAAAGTTGTTAGAAGCAGTGAAAAGTTTTTATCGAGGATGTAAGGCATGTGTACGTGTAGGAAGAGAGGAAAGTGATTGGTTCTCAGTGAATGTAGGTTTGCGGCAGGAGTGTGTGATGTCTCCATGTTTCTTTAATTTGTTTATGGATGGGGTTGTTAGGGAGGTGAATGCAAGAGTTTTGGAAAGAGGGGCAAGTATGCAGTCTGTTGTGGATGAGAGAGCTTGGGAAGTGAGTCAGTTGTTGTTCGCTGATGATACAGCGCTGGTGGCTGATTCATGTGAGAAACTGCAGAAACTGTTGACTGAGTCTGGTAAAGTGTGTGAAAGAAGAAAGTTAAGAGTAAATGTGAATAAGAGCAAGGTTATTAGGTACAGTAAGGTTGAGGGTCAAGTCAATTGGGAGGCAAGTTTGAATGGAGAAAAACTGGAGGAAGTAAAGTGTTTTAGATATCTGGGAGTGGATCTGGCAGCGGACGGAACCATGGAAGCAGAAATGAATCATAGGGTGGGGGAGGGGGCGAAAATTCTGGGAGCCTTGAAGAATGTTTGGAAGTCGAGAACATTATCTCAGAATGCAAAAATGGGTATGTTTGAAGGAATAGTGGTTCCAACAATGTTGTACAGCTGCGAGGCGTGGGCTATGGATAGAGTTGTGCGCAGGAGGGTGGATGTGCTGGAAATGAGATGTTTGAGGACAATATGTGGTGTGAGGTGGTTTGATCGAGTAAGTAATGCAAGGGTACAAGAGATGTGTGGAAGTAAAAAGAGTGTGGTTGAGAGAGCAGAAGAGGGTGTTTTGAAATGGTTTGGTCACATGGAGAGAATGAGTGAGGAAAGATTGACCAAGAGGATATATGTGTCAGAGGGGGAGGGGACAAGGAGAAGTGGGAGACCGAATTGGAGGTGGAAAGATGGAGTGAAAAAGATTTTGAGTGATCGGGGCCTGAACATGCAGGAGGGTGAAAGGTGTGCAAGGAATAGAGTGAATTGGAACGATGTAGTATACCGGGGTCGATGTGCTGTCAATGGACTGAACCAAGGCATGTGAAGCGTCTGGGATAAACCATGGTAAGTTCTGTGGGGCCTGGATGTGGAAAGGGAGCTGTGGTTTTGGTGCATTATTACATGACAGCTAGAGACTGAGAGTGAACGAATGGGGCGTTTGTTGTCTTTTCCTAGCGCTACCTCGCACACATGAGGGGGGAGGGGGTTATTATTCCATGTGTGGCGAGGTGGCGATGGGAATAAATAAAGGCAGACAGTATGAATTATGTACATGTGTATATATGTATATGTATGTGTGTGTATATATATGTGTACATTGAGATGTATAGGTATGTATATTTGTGTGTGTGGATGTGTATGTATATACATGTGTATGTGGGTGGGTTGGGCCATTCTTTCGTCTGTTTCCTTGCGCTACCTTGCTAATGCGGGAGACACCGACAAAGCAAAATAAATAAATAAAATAAATAAAAGTACATTAAGTCCTAAACTTAAGTCTCATCTTCTGCAAGAAACTTTGGGTTCTGAATTAACTATTACTCATAAAAGATAATTTTCCAACTACAATATACTTCTGTCAACACATTGCATGAATGTTGTTAACTCTCATACCTGATTCCAATGCTATAAGGAACAGAATTTTCAAAAAAAATAATATTCTAAAAGATCAATGATCTTTAAAAGCTAATGTCTAGACTGAGATGAGGAAAAAAACTTGTTTCCTTAGGAAAAAAAGGATCTCAGTTTAATTGAAAAAGAGCTAACATGATCAATGTCAAAACTGGCAGAATTCTCCTATATGTTGCTAGAGCGCTACTGCATTTTGTTTTGCCATGAAAATAATAAGAAAAAATCTATGAACACACTGATTCAATCAGTAATGATTCTTCAGATTCTATCAGAATAGCCTCAACAGCTCTCCACAGACTGTACTGTATCTGAGTAGAACAAACATTATGTAAAAGGTAATCTGCTGAAGTTATCTTTAAAACTTACCTTACCTTCCTGCCCCAGGATCCCCTTCTATAGGGTTCCTATAGTATTCTGGGAGCCAGCCATGTCCACAGGTCAAGAAGTATGGTGATGTTGAGTGTATGTCTTTGTAAATGTTAGGGGTTGCTATTAGCTAGGCAATGTTCTTCATATGTTGCTTTAAGGAAATATAAATTATAAAATTTGAAGAAAAAATTCATGTTTCATTTTCTGTTTTTAGATTTCATAAAAAATATTTTCCCTTCACTTGACGAATACCATTTCAGAAAAAGCCTAGTTTTAGATGTTTATTTCTTTTTTTGAAGTTAAGTTGGCCTTTAACTAGCTTTGACTTCGAAATGGCTCGTTTTGACTGTTAGATCTAAACTGTTTTGCCTGAAAAAGGTGCTTCAGAACTGTACCTTTGTCATATTTTTTCTCTTTGGAGTATGACATGATTTTTTTTTCTGCAGTATAATAGGCTCTTTAAACACTCACTAAATTCTTAGATCCCCTTTAAGAAAATCACCTCGCAAAGCTTGCTTAGGATGAATATTGGGGTCAAAGGTAGATCAGCACTTATATGAAAAAAAAAGTAGGAAAAACAGCTAAACTTACGTATTATGCAACTTATAACTGCAAGGATTTTTTTTTTTAACCGTCGCTGATTTCAGTTCGTCTCGGCCAACAGGTTTCATCTCACTCAAAATCATAACTATACCTTAAGAAAAAATGCGGTCTTTACAATGACAGGGAAAAGAAACCACCAAACCCACTTCTAAAAGGCCTCACAGCGATGTCTCGACTTACCCCTCACCCATTACAAACACCATCCCCTTAGTGAAAAGATCATTCAGATACCGTTCGGCGTCTCACTAGTGTACCATCAGTGTACAACTAGATAGTTCAAAAACAAAAGGCCCTGTATTGGAAACCAGGCGACAACATCACACAACATCCTCTGACCCATCACTATCATTCAACAATGCCCATGTATTACCATATACGTGTCAGCTGGGTAAGTTGGATGATCCTATCAGTGTTGATATGGAGGTGATAATGATGTTTGTCCTTCCTGCATGAGTTCAGCTTAATGATATTATGCGTGATGATAATGACATTATGGACGTTACAGATGATGAAAAAAGAATGTTCTGATTATACTGGGCATTCTTGAAAGGGGGGGGGGGGAAGCTAAATGCTCATCTTCCTGTCATCAAACGATGATGTCGCCCGTAAGTTATGCACTTTCAAGTCGCTTTAACAATCTAAGTGGAGCGGGAAGCTCAGGATCTGCTAGAAAAAATAAAACGTGAACTGACACTGTCGTTCTTACGCATGACGTCCCATCCATAAGATAAATCATGAACATTAGCAACGCTAGATTTGTTGTAAAATGTGGTGCAGATAAATTGTACAGAGCAAATGACAGCATTAATTATGTTGTATCGAATCCTCATTCTTGGCATGATTCTCCTCTACTTCTAAATCAAGCCATACATATAATTTAATGCGTCTCCTAAGTCTTTTTTTTTTTTTTGCATGAGTATCTTAACACCCATCAGCCGCGGGTGACGGTTGTACTGTCTCGTCTCAGTTCATTTTACAATGTAACTAGTATGTTAAGTGTACACAAAGTGTGCCTTACATAGCACCCTTCGGTCTTTTGTTCTTAAATGACCTGTAATCGGTTGAAACTTCGTCAAATACCCGACATGTAATTTATGATGTTTAAAACATCATGGCCAAACACTGGACATTATCTATAATCAGCTGAAACATCATGCCAAGCACTGGACATATTACCTGTAATCACATGAAACAATATGCCAAACACTGGACATATTACCTGTAATCACATGAAACAATATGCCAAACACTGGACATATTACCTGTAATCAGCTGAAACATCATGGCCAAAAAGTTGATGGTAATCATATTACTTACCTTCCGCCGGTCAGCAGGTGTGTGCCTGTGGAAGCCATCAGTCACACGTCCTGAGATTCTCAGGAATTTAATCACTTTACACACGTTCCACGTAATCACCACTGTATTCTGGTTAGTTATTATTCCTGGAGGTTGTATTATTGTACTGGTCATTGTCAATACTACATATCGCTATGTTTCACCAAATTTTTCACTAATCACTAATTGTTGCCACTCCTGATCACCAGTCACGATACTGTCATGATCAACTAACATTTTCCACTATATTTCTAATGAATCACAAACCTAACCCACTGTAGATATTACAGCAAAAAAGAATTTAACTTTTTTTCCAACCCAGTCAAGTAAGTTCACCAACATAACGAGAGTAACATCACATATCACGGATAATTATAGACGGCGACTCAAGCACAGTCTGCGAACCAGTGACAATGTCTCCATGTCCTGGGGATTGGGCGGGGCCAACTAACAGAAGGATATAACAAGAAGTTTGACAATCGAATCGGTAGTTTTACTGGATCCAATTATTGGCAAGTAAAATAATACGATTTCTGATGTGATTAATTTGTGAAACTTATCATCAAACTGTAATATCTGTGTTGCTAAGATTGCTGAGGGATAGTGATCAACATATACTGATATATGGGCTGACCACGAACGTAAACACAGGGAGAACATGGGGCGGAACAAGTCACTGGTATACCTAAGGCTACTGTGGCCCGTGTAGCAACGAGGCGTGTCTTGGTCACCAGTATCAGGTTCCACGTCATGCTGCCTCAATACACACACAAGTATACACATGCACCCTTTCCCACACACATATACTGGTCGATAAAATGGGTACCTGACGTAACCTAGGCTTTGTGTTGTGTGTGTATGTATGCATACATACGTAGAAGTAAAAGCCTTATTACAAATGCACAAGGCTGAGACGAAGCAACACGAGTGTAAGAATCTCTCCCCGTAGAACACATATAGTAATCACACACACGAGAAAAGCATAAACTGAATGTCGACAGTTCATTATGTCAAGACAGGAGCTAGGTCGCCAACCGCGCACCCCACCTCAGGATCCTCCGATAACGTGAATTTCCGATTTTTTAAAGGGCTTAGGACAACATTTGCAGACGCACACACAAAAGAGACCAGCGGGAGTTCTGGTTGGCTTGTGGGAGTGGTATAACAGAGAGGCACGAAAACACGTTAAACAACAACAATGTTTTATTGGTAAGGTCCATAAAGTGAGAGCACTGAAGGTGCAGGATTATGAAGAAGAGATAAAGTTAGGTAGGTCGAGTAATACGAGACAGTCTTGGCAGGGGTCGTATGACGCTGGTGATGGGAAGTGAAGCATGAACACGTGGAAGAAGTGCCTGGCTGCCGAGGCTAGGTGGAGCTCCTGTAGGAGGAGGTGTGTGGTTCATATCGTGGTTTCTGGAGTGTGCGGCGGCTGCCGATCTGTGCTAGGGTTGCAGGAGTGCCGCGGACGTGGCCGTAGGTCCCTTGTCGTTACAGCTGCTACTCGTGACGGGCGGAGGCGATGTTTGACGCGAGTCCTGCCGAAGGTTGACGTCGGGGGTGAGGCATCACAATGAAACCTACCAGGAAGATGAAACGCCAGGAGTCATGCTGAGACAACTAACGACGAAGGAAAAACCCTAAGGGCGGTGATACCCGGGTATTTAAGAAGCGGTGAGGTCAGATCCGGGAGGGGTAGATACTCCCAAAGGGAATTAGAGATGTCGAAGCCGAGTGTCGCAAGCTTCTGACCTCTCTCCAAGCTGTTGGACTGAGTTTCAGTCCGTAAGAGCGGCGCCTCTCATGGAAATAGTTAGGTCATCTATAATTACAGCGGCAGCTTCTGATCTGCCACTGCCCAACATCAAGTGCGGTTATCAGGTGATTAATACTGCAGGTGCAACCTTAGTTGGGCCACCAAACACATTTCTCTCAGGGTTATTAGGTCGGCTGAGAACACAAGAGGACACCTGCCGTCCGGTCAAGGCGTCGTCATTAAGATGATACCTTGTGGGATTGACAGTGGGTCGGCGCAAGACGAAATAACACGGCTGCTCTGTGTGGGATGCAGTGATCGGGACGGGCCGTATATCTTTTCGCCCACTGAAATAAAGCTCAGATTATAACTCGTTAAATCATGCTACTGATGCCTTGAAATTTTTGGAATACATTGTATGGCAAATAGTATGCTCTGCACAGCACGTGCTAAACACAACGCAATCGCAATGTATCAGCAAAACAGCAAACAATAGCAACCTAGTTATATCCTACAAACCAAAGTTGGTCTTCTGATACACATTCACCGAGCAAACTACCAAACACTATTTGCAAAGCAGATGTTGCAATGTTGATTTAGGTATCCAGGATAAGAGAGGAAGATATGTAAACGACTGCTGTTTGGAAAGAGCTATACGGAGGTAAATAATGTTTTTCACGCGCAGGTCTGGAATCACAGTTCATGTTGCTATGAGTGATCGATTAAAAAGTGGGGAACCATTGAGAATGCCATCTAGAAATAATGTAATCAAAGTCTCTTGTACACATATTTTGCAAGGTGAAAGTACTGATGATTGTGATAAGTGACAGAGTGATGGTAAACGATTTCCGATATCAAGTAGACTGTAAATGCGATGATTGTAACGAACATGAAAATGACGAGAGTTATAAACACTGATATTTTCTGTAATACATATCTCATGCTGGTTTTTGTAAACACTACAAACACTGTGAGGTGTCTAGAATTGATGTTTCCAGTAAGACAAAGAAAGAGGGAATTAGGGTAAATGCTGTTATTCAGCTTGGTCAATTTGTATGTAGTTTTAAAATTAGTAATCCTACATAACCTTAAAAACTGAAGGTTAACTATCACAGCAGATTAATGTAAAAACCTAAAAACATAAACGCATTATTTCTGTAGAACTACTACGCTTGCGTAAAAAATAAATGCATTTTTGTCCAGGCGTGATATGTATCTATATTACTGTTGAAAAAGCCCCTCCTAAATAATGTACTTTCCTCTATATTGGTGTGGGAGGGTGTCAGCGGAGTTTTAAAACAAAAAAAATTGCTAATCAGCAGGTCTAATGCCTAGCTCTCATTAAAGGGGAGATACAGTGTGAATTACGTGTTATCATATATGAGCTGGATAGACTGTATGTCTGTGGACTGAAATCCAGTTGCCCACGTGTGGGTGAGTCAGAAAATACAGCCACCTGGTCATGAAGGAGAGACACTTGACAACTACAGCGCAGCCGTCACTACCTCTCCCGTAGCCAGGCGGGTCGCACCGGTAATAACGCTTCCCAGTTCGCTGGCTGACGACTGCCTACTAGCTACGTGAAATTAAGGCCGTGGCTGATGTCTCTTTTTTCCAGGTGTGATGTAAATTCCATACATATTTCCATATTGTTTTTTGCATGCTATACATAGACTACACATCACTTACGTATTTACACATGTTATACATTATTTATATGAATGAATGGAAAGATGAATATACAAAAATACAATAAAACTTTGTTTTACTGAAAAGTTATCTACAGAACATGTTACATAGATCTGGCTTTCTACCATGATGATGCAGTAATACTGATGATATGTGGATGACTGTGGAACGCGATACCACAGTACGCACATTTCTTAGCAGTACAGCAGACGTTAACAATGCAATTGCCGTGGGGAACACTTAGGATGAGAACTGTCAAGCACAACAATCCTGAACAACCAGTAACACTTGTGTTACTGTGGGAGAACAACTGGGATGACGAGATGTTAAACACAACAGTCCTGAACAGCCAGTTACAAAACAGACTCTTTTGAGTCTTGTCAGGGTGGAAGCTTGGCCATAGAGGAATATCAGTCATCCACAAGCGGTAAATACATTGATAACACCTCAGTCTAAGAAGCAAATACGTAAATGTAACAACCCTACAAAGATGAAACTAGGTGTTCGCTGCTATCATCCAACCCATGAAAAGCCACTTAGTGCAAGTCTATAATTATGACCATAAAAACTTTACAATGTTTGTTGTAAAATCAACAAGACGAAAGTTCACCACAGACAACTCCAATTTCCCTAAGATAGTGCAATTTACAAAGCCATATTAGGTGCTGATACAAGCATTTTAAGTTCTGGTCATCCACACAGAACTGCCTTAACCAAGACACAACCTCGTGATCATTAACAGTGACACCATACAAGCACTATACGACGTTCATAACCCGTGGATCGAAAACAAAAGCTAATAATTCCCTAAGACTGTTGGTGGATTGTCCCAACAATGCAATGAACTATAATGTGCCAGTATCTCTTCACGCACTGTGACAACGTCCCAGTACCAGTTCACAGATCCATACGTTTAATAATTTCATCAACCACATAGTAAGTAAAAAAAAAAAAAAAAGACCATAACGATAAATATAAAGCACATAAATTACTGGGTGCCTATATTCACCACCATATTAAAAAAAAAAAAAAAAGTGCCTATCGAACCAAATCTCACTAAAAAAATAAGACATTAAGCAAAGTAGCTTCTCCCACTTCAGTACAATGAACGTAGGCTATCTAGCCTAGCTAACCCGGACGGACTACCATGCATTACAGAACTACATCGTAGCATAAACTGATGAGAACAGCGGCCGACAGGCGTGTCCTGTACTGCGGCGGTGTGGACGAGTGAGCCATGAAAGTTAGAGGACAGGAGGCGCTACCACTGCCTTACTGAGGCCGTGGGCCTGGGATACTTGCTGTGTGCATGTTAGAAATCTGTGCACAAGCATTATCTGTCCTCGCAGATATCATAGTAAAGTGGAGCCTGGTAGACGCACCCTATCATAGGATTAAAAACGGTGTGTTACACCTCTGTGACCAGGTGCTTCCTCTACTGGTCAAGTGGCTCTGTACAGAACTTTGGCAAAGTTATCTGCTGTCCAAGGGAGGGACAGATAACAGAAGACTTGATGGTCTATGATGATGCTATCTGCTGGAGGGAGGCCAATACTTGGATGGAACAGGTAACACAAGACCTGATGGTCTCCGATGAGGTTATTTGCTGGAGGACAATTCATGGGAAGGACAGAGAACTGAGAGAGTTTTTGCAACATGACATTCAGAACTGGTCAGTCAGTAACTTTTAAGAATACTGGGAATACGTAATCTTAAGGTGAGGCAATGGAACATTTGTAAAAGCTTTGCGGAAGATGAAAGCCGGCAAGGCAGCAGGTTTGGATGGTATTGCAGTGGAATTTATTAAAAAAGGGGGTGACTGTATTGTTGACTGGTTGGTAAGGTTATTTAATGTATGTATGACTCATGGTGATGTGCCTGAGGATTGGCGGAATGCGTGCATAGTGCCATTGTACAAAGGCAAAGGGGATAAGAGTGAGTGCTCAAATTACAGAGGTATAAGTTTGTTGAGTATTCCTGGCAAATTATATGGGAGGGTATTGATTGAGAGGGTGGAGGCATGTACAGAGCATCAGATTGGGGAAGAGCAGTGTGGTTTCAGAAGTGGTAGAGGATGTGTGGATCAGGTGTTTCCTTTGAAGAATGTATGTGAGAAATACTTAGAAAAGCAAATGGATTTGTATGTAGCATTTATGGATCTGGAGAAGGCATATGATAGAGTTGATAGAGATGCTCTGTGGAAGGTATTAAGAATATATGGTGTGGGAGGCAAGATGTTAGAAGCAGTGAAAAGTTTTTATCGAGGATGTAAGGCATGTGTACGTGTAGGAAGAGAGGAAAGTGATTGGTTCTCAGTGAATGTAGGTTTGCGGCAGGGGTGTGTGATGTCTCCATGGTTGTTTAATTTGTTTATGGATGGGGTTGTTAGGGAGGTGAATGCAAGAGTTTTGGTAAGAGGGGCAAGTATGAAGTCTATTGGGGATGAGAGAGCTTGGGAAGTGAGTCAGTTGTTGTTCGCTGATGATACAGCGCTGGTGGCTGATTCATGTGAGAAACTGCAGAAGCTGGTGACTGAGTTTGGTAAAGTGTATGAAAGAAGAAAGTTAAGAGTAAATGTGAATAAGAGCAAGGTTATTAGGTACAGTAGGGTTGAGGGTCAAGTCAATTGGGAGGTGAGTTTGAATGGAGAAAAACTGGAGGAAGTGAAGTGTTTTAGATATCTGGGAGTGGATCTGGCAGCGGATGGAACCATGGAAGCGGAAGTGGATCATAGGGTGGGGGAGGGAGCGAAAATTCTGGGAGCCTTGAAGAATGTGTGGAAGTCGAGAACATTATCTCGGAAAGCAAAAATGGGTATGTTTGAAGGAATAGTGGTTCCAACAATGTTGTATGGTTGCGAGGCGTGGACTATGGATAGAGTTGTGCGCAGGAGGGTGGATGTGCTGGAAATGAGATGTTTGAGGACAATGTGTGGTGTGAGGTGGTTTGATCGAGTAAGTAACGTAAGGGTAAGAGAGATGTGTGGAAATAAAAAGAGCGTGGTTGAGAGAGCAGAAGAGGGTGTTTTGAAATGGTTTGGTCACATGGAGAGAATGAGTGAGGAAAGATTGACCGAGAGGATATATGTGTCGGAGGTGGAGGGAACGAGGAGAAGAGGGAGACCAAATTGGAGGTGGAAAGATGGAGTGAAAAAGATTTTGTGTGATCGGGGCCTGAACATGCAGGAGGGTGAAAGGAGGGCAAGGAATAGAGTGAATTGGAGCGATGTGGTATACCGGGGTTGACGTGCTGTCAGTGGGTTGAATCAAGGCATGTGTATGGGGGTGGGTTGGGCCATTTCTTTCGTCTGTTTCCTTGCGCTACCTCGCAAACGCGGGAGACAGCGACAAAGCAAAAAAAAAATGATATATATATATATATATATATATATATATATATATATATATATATATATATATTTTATTTTTTTTTTTATTATTATACTTTGTCGCTGTCTCCCGCGTTTGCGAGGTAGCGCAAGGAAACAGACGAAAGAAATGGCCCCCCCCCCCCATACACATGTATATACATACGTCCACACACGCAAATATACATACCTACAAAGCTTTCCATGGTTTACCCCAGACGCTTCACATGCCCTGCTTCAATCCACTGACAGCACGTCAACCCCGGTATACCACATCGCTCCAATTCACTCTATTCCTTGCCCTCCTTTCACCCTCCTGCATGTTCAGGCCCCGATCACACAAAATCTTTTTCACTCCATCTGTCCACCTCCAATTTGGTCTCCCTCTTCTCCTTGTTCCCTCCACCTCCGACACATATATCCTCTCGGTCAATCTTTCCTCACTCATCCTCTCCATGTGCCCAAACCACTTCAAAACACCCTCTTCTGCTCTCTCAACCACGCTCTTTTTATTTCCACACATCTCTCTTACCCTTACGTTACTCACTCGATCAAACCACCTCACACCACACATTGTCCTCAAACATCTCATTTCCAGCACATCCATCCTCCTGCGCACAACTCTATCCATAGCCCACGCCTCGCAACCATACAACATTGTTGGAACCACTATTCCTTCAAACATACCCATTTTTGCTTTCCGAGATAATGTTCTCGACTTCCACACATTCTTCAAGGCCCCCAGGATTTTCGCCCCCTCCCCCACCCTATGATCCACTTCCGCTTCCATGGTTCCATCCGCTGCCAGATCCACTCCCAGATATCTAAAACACTTCACTTCCTCCAGTTTTTCTCCATTCAAACTCACCTCCCAATTGACTTGACCCTCAACCCTACTGTACCTAATAACCTTGCTCTTATTCACATTTACTCTTAACTTTCTTCTTCCACACACTTTTCCAAACTCAGTCACCAGCTTCTGCAGTTTCTCACATGAATCAGCCACCAGCGCTGTATCATCAGCGAACAACAACTGACTCACTTCCCAAGCTCTCTCATCCCCAACAGACTTCATACTTGCCCCTCTTTCCAAAACTCTTGCATTTACCTCCCTAACAACCCCATCCATAAACAAATTAAACAACCATGGAGACATCACACACCCCTGCCGCAAACCTACATTCACTGAGAACCAATCACTTTCCTCTCTTCCTACACGTACACATGCCTTACATCCTCGATAAAAACTTTTCACTGCTTCTAACAACTTTCCTCCCACACCATATATTCTTAATACCTTCCACAGAGCATCTCTATCAACTCTATCATATGCCTTCTCCAGATCCATAAATGCTACATACAAATCCATTTGCTTTTCTAAGTATTTCTCACATACATTCTTCAAAGCAAACACCTGATCCACACATCCTCTACCACTTCTGAAACAACACTGCTCTTCCCCAATCTGATGCTCTGTACATGCCTTCACCCTCTCAATCAATACCCTCCCATATAATTTACCAGGAATACTCAACAGACTTATACCTCTGTAATTTGAGCACTCACTCTTATCCCCTTTGCCTTTGTACAATGGCACTATGCACGCATTCCGCCAATCCTCAGGCACCTCACCATGAGTCATACATACATTAAATAACCTTACCAACCAGTCAACAATACAGTCACCCCCTTTTTTAATAAATTCCACTGCAATACCATCCAAACCTGCTGCCTTGCCGGCTTTCATCTTCCGCATTCTTTCTTTCATACTATTCGCCATTTCCGCCTCAGCGAGGTAGCGTTAAGAACAGAGGACTGGGGCTCTGAGGAAACATCATCACCCGGCCCCCTTCTCTGTTCTTTCCTTTGGAAAATTAAAAAAAAAAATGAAAGGGGAAGATTTCCAGCCCCCCGCTCCCTTCCCTTTTAGTCGCCTTCTACGACACGCAGGGAATACGTGGGAAGTATTCTTTCTCCCCTATTCCCAGGGATTTATATATATATATATATATATATATATATATATATATATATATATATATATATATTATATTATATATATATATATATTATATTATCCCTGGGGATAGGGGAGAAAGGATACTTCCCACGTATTCCCTGCGTGTCGTAGAAGGCGACTAAAAGGGAAGGGAGCGGGGGGCTGGAAATCCTCCCCTCTCGTTTTTTTTTAATTTTCCAAAAGAAGGAACAGAGAAGGGGGCCAGGTGAGGATATTCCCTCAAAGGCCCAGTCCTCTGTTCTTAACGCTACCTCGCTATCGCGGGAAATGGCGAATAGTATGAATAAAGAATATATATATATATATATATATATATATATATATATATATATATACATATATATATATATATATATATATATATATATATATATATATATATATATATATATATATATATATATAAATCTTTGTCCTTTTAATGAATACGCAAAAGCGCAGTAGGGCAATCAGAAAATTCGTATCCAACTCTGGCTGTTCTTTTTGCAATGAATACTAAGTTATCTATGTACTAAAAATCTTCATATATATATATATATATATATATATATATATATATATATATATATATATATATATATATATATATATATATATACATATATATATATATATATATATATATATATATATATATATATATATATATATATATATATATATATATATATCTTTTCCTTCTTTCAAACTATTCACCATTTCCCGCATTAGCAAGGTAGCGTTAAGAACAGAGGATTGGGCCTCTGAGGGAATATCCTCACCTGGCCCCCTTCTCTGTTCCTTCTTTTGGAAAATTAAAAAAGAAAAAAGAGGGGAGGATTTCCAGCCCCCCGCTCCCTTCCCTTTAGTCGCCTTCTACGACACGCAGGGAATACATGGGAAGTATTCTTTCTCCCCTATCTCCAGGGATAATATATATATATATATATATATATATATATATATATATATATATATATATATATATATATATATATATATATATATATATATTTTTTTTTTTTTTTCTTTTTTTTTGCTTTGTCGCTGTCTCCCGCGTTTGCGAGGTAGCGCAAGGAAACAGACGAAAGAAATGGCCCAACCCACCCCCATACACATGTATATACAAACGTCCACACACGCAAATATACATACCTACACAGCTTTCCATGGTTTACAGCAGACGCTTCACATGCCTTGATTCAATCCACTGACAGCACGTCAACCCCGGTATACCACATCGCTCCAATTCACTCTATTCCTTGCCCTCCTTTCACCCTCCTGCATGTTCAGGCCCCGATCACACAAAATCTTTTTCACTCCATCTTTCCACCTCCAATTTGGTCTCCCTCTTCTCCTCGTTCCCTCCACCTCCGACACATATATCCTCTTGGTCAATCTTTCCTCACTCATTCTCTCCATGTGCCCAAACCATTTCAAAACACCCTCTTCTGCTCTCTCAACCACGCTCTTTTTATTTCCACACATCTCTCTTACCCTTACGTTACTTACTCGATCATACCACCTCACACCACACATTGTCCTCAAACATCTCATTTCCAGCACATCCATCCTCCTGCGCACAACTCTATCCATAGCCCACGCCTCGCAACCATACAACATTGTTGGAACCACTATTCCTTCAAACATACCCATTTTTGCTTTCCGAGATAATGTTCTCGACTTCCACACATTCTTCAAGGCTCCCAGAATTTTCGCCCCCTCCCCCACCCTATGATCCACTTCCGCTTCCATGGTTCCATCCGCTGCCAGATCCACTCCCAGATATCTAAAACACTTCACTTCCTCCAGTTTTTCTCCATTCAAACTCACCTCCCAATTGACTTGACCCTCAACCCTACTGTACCTAATAACCTTGCTCTTATTCACATTTACTCTTAACTTTCTTCTTTCACACACTTTACCAAACTCAGTCACCAGCTTCTGCAGTTTCTCACATGAATCAGCCACCAGCGCTGTATCATCAGCGAACAACAACTGACTCACTTCCCAAGCTCTCTCATCCCCAACAGACTTCATACTTGCCCCTCTTTCCAAAACTCTTGCAGTCACCTCCCTAACAACCCCATCCATAAACAAATTAAACAACCATGGAGACATCACACACCCCTGCCGCAAACCTACATTCACTGAGAACCAATCACTTTCCTCTCTTCCTACACGTCCACATGCCATACATCCTCGATAAAAACTTTTCACTGCTTCTAACAACTTGCCTCCCACACCATATATTCTTAATACCTTCCACAGAGCATCTCTGTCAACTCTATCATATGCCTTCTCCAGATCCAAAAATGCTACATACAAATCCATTTGCTTTTCTAAGTATTTCTCACATACATTCTTCGAAGCAAACACCTGATCCACACATCCTCTATATATAAAGCTGTAAGAATCCTTGATTCAGTAATAAAAGAAAATAAAGTGATTTTGAGAATTTAGATTTCCTGTGTTTCAAACCAAGTGATGCTGTGCTTTTAGTCGACATAGTATTTTCTTAACACAGTTTCCCTAAAACTTCCAACCCATAAATCATCAATAACTTAGACTGTGCAACAGTCTGCACGATTACTAATCACACTTGCAAATTACTTTTATCAGAGGACACTGAAACTTGTCTTTGCACCAAAAACATTCAGAATGTATGAAGATATAATGAGCAAAATCTATCACCAAATCTTTTTCTATATTAGATTTCCTTCGTAAAACTTATATTCGTAATCTGAAAATTCTGAAAGCGACAGTGACACAGACTGATGGCACACACCGTTTCATAATTACATTTCACTCCTCCAGAAATATCCCACTGCCTTGTTGTGAAAGTCCAAGGCTGCAGCTACATATGTGAACTGTGTGTGTGTTGGGCCATTTATTTAGACCAACACGGAGGGAGGACGTTTCGGCAACCTTAGTTCTCTCCTGCAGTGACCACAGTGACAAGGATCTGAAGTGAGGAGGCCTGAAGGTGTCAATATGAAAGCGGAGTGTAACAATATAAGCACACTCACCCACACGCACACACACACACACACACCCACACACACATACACACACATATATGAGTGTAACAGTCATAGTTCACTCAAGCCAGACTCTAGGCAATCAGGGAAGAGAGTAAATCAGCTAAAGGAAAGCCTAACAGACAGCAGATTGTTCAGAATGAACGAGCGACGATGAGAGGGCAAATGTTTAGTAAGATGAGAGAGAATGAGGAGGAGGAGGAGGAAACGTGTCGTGACCACAAGAGATTACCAGCAAGTGGTCCGCCACACGGATAAGAGTCACTACAATAGTTAGGCTAAAAGACGTACGGAGGTCGGTGAGTGCGTCTGGACCGGATTAAGAATATCTCCCGAATAACCAGGAAAAAAAACACGTAACGAAAGACAAGACATCATAAAGCTACTTCATGCAACGGACTTATCATATGGAAGTCTACTACAGGTAAGAGAAACCGGAAGACCCAGTTAAGTACAGTACTATCATAAGTACGGAACATGTTGAACCGACTTGCAAACATAGATATTTCAAATGAGACTAAAATATAGATACAATAAATCACTAATGATCCTCAGATCGTTAATGATACAAGTGGGATTGGTGAATGAGAGAAACATTAGGAGTGAAGAAGCAAGACAAGGTCTGTCTCCCACATGCCATACTTTCCCTCTGTTCCGCGTACTGTTCACTTAATTCTACAGAGTTTATATCTTTCTTCGAGGATCTAAATTCCTGCCATGAGATTGTGGCACCCTCTCACCCACAAGCCAAGATCCTCTGTGGGAATTTCAACGTTCACAATAGGGAATGGTTCAAATCCTCCCATACTGGCTGGATGTTGGAGGAATTGAATCCCTCACGTTCTCCATTCTCAATGATTTAGAGCAAATAATCTCCCACCTTGCCCATATACCTGACCGCCGTAACCACTCTCCTCATTATCTGGACCTTTTAACGGCACCTACCCCTCCAACAGCCACATCGAAGCGTAGATACTGGCACCTGAACAAAGCTGACTGGAATAACTTAAGTAATTTCTTTTCTGACTTTTCTTAGGTGAATTACTGTCTCTTATGTGGTGATGCTTCTGTCTCCGCCGAACGCATGCATAGGGAGGATATTGGTGCGGGAATGGAAGCATTTATCCCCTCTTCCTCCAAGACGACCTCTTCATCCAATCCATGGTTCAACCGTTCTGTTCTGACGCCATTCAGGCAAGGGATCAGGCATATCGGGTTAGAAAACTCTCCTTCCTCTGGCTCCCACTCAGCTTTTATCACAGCCCGTACTCATTGCAAGCACGTTATCCGTGAGGGGAAGCGTTTCTTTAGTAAAAGGAAGTGCGATAACCTCTCCTCGTCATCCACTGATAGATCTTTCTGGTCTTTAGCTAAGAGCATCTCAAATAATTTCTGTCGCTTTACCTTCCCATCACTATGCCTTACACAAATCAACTCCCTTTGATTCCCGTTTCTCCTCAAACTCCACCTTAGATGACTCTAACATACCTTCACCCCTGATGCTTCTCTTACTAATCGTATGCCTCGTCCCGTAATATCTTTTCGGAGTGTTCGAAGAGCGCGTCTCCCTATGGACACAAGCAAGGCTTATGTCCCTGATGGCATCCATCCCTGTGTACTGAAAGCGTGTCTCTGAACTTACACCTGTGCTTGCTCATCTGTCCCGTTTCTGTATAAAAACCAAAGCTTTTCCATCTTGGAAGCATGCATTGATACATCCCATCCCTAAGAAAAGTGACCGTTCTGACCCCTCTAACTATCGTCATATTGCACTAACATCTACTATTTCCAGTCTTTAAATCCCTCCTCAACTCCCATATCCTTAGACACCTTGAAAATCACAGTCTTACTTTCGTAAGGCAAGATCCACTGGTGATATTCCTTCCTATCTTACTAATGTCTGGTCATCATCCCTGTAAGATTTTCGGGAGTCAGGTGTAGTTGCCTTTGACATATCTAAGGCTTTTGACAGGGTGTGGCATAAGGGTCTCATCTCTAAGCTCCCCTCCCTTACTTTGCTCCTTCATATCTAGCTTCCTCTCCAGTCGATCTATCTCTGTGGTTGTTGATAGATTAATCCCCCTCCCCCCCGACCCTTCTCCATCAACAGCGATGTCCTTCAAGGGTCTGTCCTGTCTCCTATGCTCTTTCCTTTAAACGATTTTCTTTTCTTCCACAAATAATCCAGTGCACTCATACGCCGACGACTCAACAGTGCATTCATCCACATCCTTCAATTCGTCTTTTTCTGTTACTCGATCTGCATCTCGTCTTGACACAGCTTCCTTAATAAGCTCAGACATGGGCAGGATATTTCAGAGAGGTATACGAAATCTGGTTAAGTTTAATGCCTCCAAGACCCAGTTTATATCCATCTCTCCAAAGAAAACTCCTCACAGCTCTCGTCTCTCCTTTGATGGTTCTGTAGTGCCGCTTGTTAGCTCAGTGAACATACTTGGTATTACCGTAACATCCACTCTCCTCCTGGGAACTCTACATTGCGGAAATAGCAAAGTCTGCCTCTACGAAACTGGGAGTCCTGTTTAGATGTCGAAACTTATTTTCTCCTAAACAAGCAGCTGCATCACATGATTACTGTGTGGCCGTTGGCAACTCAAGGGTAGGTAGGTAGTTTTGATAACTATTTCTTTCCCTACAACCTCAAAGCTTTGGAAGACTCAACCTTCTCATGTCTTTCCTAGTAACAATAACCTGGCACATTTCAAAATGTTTTTTTCTACTTCCTCTAGAATTCGTAAATACTTTCCCTTGTCTTTTTTTTTCATTCATGATCTTCTGTATATTCTAATAAAGGCCCGGCCTTGATGTGGACTTCTGTCCGTAACTGGAGCCTTCAACGTAAAAAGAAAAGAAAAGAAGTGAAGAAGGACTTGAGCTGTAGTGTCTCCATGGCTGAATCTTATTGTTTATCATCCGTGGGTTACATAAGTTTGCTCCTATTATGTTGCTAGACTACGACCACTTGTGTATCAGGCAAGTCACCACTAAACCGAGATGGGGCCGCTCTGCTCCCTCATCCTAGTCATCCGTATCCTTAAGGGCGGATTCACACTACATGGTTCGTCCCGTACGGCTTTCGTACGTAAATTATTGTGACGTAGAAATCAATGGGGGATGTTCACACTATACGTTCCGTTTATCGTTCGTCTTCCGTATGGCTTTCACTCGTACGGATCGGATACGTTTGGAAGAAATCTCTGGCGAACGAAACGTTTACGTACGGTAACGTTCCGTACCTCCGCCGGTGAGTGTGAACACCGATACTTATCTGCCTCTGAACTTCTATCTGTCATTGGTTCTGGCCGTGAACTACGAGCAGTCATGAGCAGTTGATAGAACTGGTCAGAGACTACGGGGAACTGTACGACATGAGCAACAGCAAATACAGCGATAACCATGTGAAAGAAGCAAAGAGGTGAATTGAGATTTTGTCTTTCTGAAGGACTGGTAAAACTTCATTTCATCATCTTGAAATTCCATGTAAAGAGTCCAAAGTTCACCCTCTGATTTCCTCTTCATTTGGCACTGGTGTGCTCGCACTCTTTTCATCTTGTATATAACCCTCTTCTCGTCTTCATTTAAAAGTCGCGCAACTGCAGCGAGCTGCTTCACACTAAACATCTGCGGCGCCATGTCGGAGTAACAGCTGCTCGCGGACTGACCGGATCCTAGACGCATTGTGTGAACACAGTGACATATTGCTTAAACGGAAACGAACCGTGACCGTACGAAGACGAACCGTATAGTGTGAATCGACCCTTAGTGGGGTGACGCTAGGCGGCGGAGAGGAATCTCGGCCCCCATGTGCTACCAACCTCTCAGATCACAAAAGTCAATCAGTTAATCTTTTCGTGCTACTGGCGGGTGGTCGTTTATGCATCAGCTTAAAAAAAAAAAAAAAATATTTTTCATTACATAGACTTTGGTAACTGTTGGAGTATTGAGCAATCCAGCAATGTAGACCCCATGATGTATGTTCCACTCGGGGTAATTGTTCGTGATATAGTATGAGGGAGACAACAGTGCATCTGTGCTTGGTTGTTGCCGTACAGATGACCAATGTCGTCTACACGTATCAACAGCTAACTGGGAGGGAATGAGAGAGTATGCTTCTTGGAGTAACTATCGCCATAAGCCAGAGTGGCACAGTGTGTGCGTTAGAAAAAAAAATCCAACAATTTGTACCAAAAATCTCTCTCTCTCTCTCTCTCTCTCTCTCTCTCTCTCTCTCTCTCTCTCTCTCTCTCTCTCTCTCTCTCTCTCTCTCTCTCTCCTCATACGCTGTCCGACACCCACAGTGTGTTTCGCACTTGGGTGTCTGTGTAAGAGCGAGTCTACTGACGTTCACATACGCTCTTAACATTACATATATGACGGGTAATGTACGTACATAGACACGACAGAAAGTACTATGTTGCAATATCGTCCCTAAAGCGCTTTTATCTTAGATGTTCCTGAACAGCCAATGATAATAATGTTATGTAGGTGTGTGTACTGCGAATATAATTCCCTCTGTGTAATTTGTTCTACCGTTAATTGCATCAGTGCGTATTGCAAGTATAATTTTTCTTACAGTTATTACAGGATATGATAATGGCTCCAGTTGAGAGAATTTACGATCCTAAGTTATTATGTGTGGTAGTATAAGAATGTGTGTGTGTGTGTGTGTGTGTGTGTGTGTGTGTGTGTGTGTGTGTGTGTGTGTGTGGCAGGGACCGCTTCTTTCCCCAGTGCTTGCACTCCGCTTCCCACGTTAACGAGAAAGCGCCAGGAACAGAAGAAGAAAGACCTAGGCCTCATTTTCTCATTTACATTCTCTAGCTGTCCTGCGTATTGCACCGAGACCACAGCTTACTCTCCACCTCCCGGCCCCACACACCTTCCCATGGTTCTCCCCGGTTGCTTCACGTTCCCTGATTCAGTCCACTTACAGCAACCTCACTCCCTCTATACCACATCGTTGCCGATTCGCTCTCTGCCGTGCACGCCTGATGTTACTGCCTACAGATATGCCAGATAAGCATAACGGTCACAAAAAGCTGAACTACTAAAGAACCTAGAGCCACTTAACTTCGTAGATCTGTTTGTTACCATCCTTTAGAAGGCGTACGGTAGCATCTTGAGGAAAGATCGGTCCAGACGTGAGGACTGGGTACATTTTGTACATCCCTGTGCTTTAGTACTCCTGAAACTGTCTTGGCATCATCGTATTCGTACATTATTGCTGCTGCTCACATAAGATAACTCTATTGACGCTAGATCAGCGTTATGAACCTTTTCATGTATGTGAACCACTTAGAGAACCCCGCTGTGGGTGTGGGCTGCTTCCAGCTTATATCCAATATTATGTCGGGTCTGAAATTACCTTCAAGAACAAACATCAACACCCAAAATATTCCCATTTTCTATTACGATTCTTATTAACGTAAACTAGCCTAATTTATAACATTTTTTTTTCTCGTAAGAGATTCAGGAACTGGGAAAAAGTTACAATATATGTTTTCATTTACTTTCATCCTTCTGTGTTCCATGGATCACATGGTAAGGAACCCTACACTAAACGGAACTGGGTTTGGATCTTTCTTTTCCATATGGTGGCAGTTCCAACATCATCATGAACCTCTCGTGGTACAGGCTCATTAAGATTCACGGACGATGATACTTCAGTAAGCTTTACGTCCTTGATGTAACACAGCTTTCATTCCTGCCACTACTTCTCCAGTTTAGACGATACGAACGTTGTGTAATGATATCTCATGACTGAATACAATATTAAGCAAAGTATTTTTCTATTTGAAATTGCCGTTTTTTGTTTTGTTTTGTTTTTGTTTTGGTAAGGGTCATTCTATTCCTGATCATCCTTGCAATATAATCCATGTATCATCAGACAGTTAGTGTGGCAGTAATGGACGGTTTGGTCCTGTACAGAAAGTATGTTGTCTTACACGTAAACACAAACAGCGGAACTAAGATGCATCGTTTTGCCTCAGTCTTGGTCAGACGTGAATCATTTTCCTGTTGATATTAGAATATAATCAGTTCAATAGTCCTCACGGCACATGTTACACTTCCACATTGTATGTAACACATTATGACAAAGAACACTTCCGTTACAAAGAAGTATTTGCAAGGAATGCCATGTTATGTGACGTGCTCAACATCCCTCATGTGTTCCCATGTAATCGAGTCTCTTCATCATATATAAAGACATCCGTGCTCGCTTTGCCACCGAGGTCTGCAACCATATCCCTGGGGACTCAGTTTGACATCTGAAGTCTTGGGGGAACTTAGTCGCAATAGACGAGACGAGTCATTTCAAGGTTAATGGAAGAGAAAACGCATCGCGATGACGGGCAATGTACAGTGATAGGCTGTTGCTGCCGTGAGAGTCGTCCATGTATAGACGTACAGAGATGACAACTATATCTCTTTCTCTACTTGTACGTCGATCTATAAAACTTTGTGTACCTGTTCATCTATCTTCTATCTCTATCTACCTACCCCCTACTTTGTATACCTATCCATCTATCAATTCATCATTAACACATTACTGATGCGTGGAATAAGTTCCCGGGAGATGTTAAGAACAACACCCTTAATATCTTCATAACTAGGCTTGATCATCACTCGTCACTCTGGTATTGAAACATTTATCTAATCAGCCATCTAACGTAGTGGTATATCATGCTATCTCCCTGGCCATACTTCGGAATCATACTAACATTGATCAACCCATGTTACCTGCTTTGAGAGCGTAAGTAAGAATTATCATATCACCCTTCACACACACACACACACACACACACACACACAAAGATTTAACAGTAAAACACGCGAGGGAATCACACGAGTTATTTGATGGTAAGATTGCGAATTTTGATCGGTGGATTAGAAATGCGGAGGACATTGTTGAACATAATGGAGAATGATGGAATGATCAAGCGCTTATGCTGGCTGCTAGCATCGTCATTGACTTCAACAAGACTAACAATTTCGCTCAGGTAGTTTATGACTCTGATGACACTGAAAACTGTACGACTTGGGAAGAGTTTTATCCACTGTTTAGATCAGGTTGTGAGGAATCATTTTCAGACAGTTTACAACACGTCCTATCTCACGTGCTCTTAACACATCATACATGGACGAGATAGGTCAGTCCCTGATCACTGGAGTACCTTACATGGAAGAATGAGATTAGTTAGGCAGGTTTATGACTCCTCCTCACCTTGGATGTTAGCACTGCTGAACCCTGACACCACACGTGCAAACATGACATGACAACACATCATCATCATCCTAAAAGACCTGCCTCCCGAGGTAAGACGACGGTTACATAATGAAGCTATAGACCCATCCATCACTGAAGGTGACTGACAACAAGTGTAATATCACACTCAAAACAAAGGCGGTTATTCCCAACGCCACGACACTGGGATGGTGTCGGCTTTCCAGTGTAGCGAAACATCCTCGCGGTCAACACACACTGTTTATGATCAACAACCAAAGGGTGCTCCTGAACCCACGTCTTGCGATCAAAGGAAGCCAATAAGTGATGACAAACAGATACAGTCATGTGCTTCCGTTGTCGCCAATCAGGACGTAAGGCGATTGTGTGTCCTTACATAAAGGTCGCGTTCTCACGCCTTGACCTAAACTATAGGTCAAGGCGTGAGAACTACTTTTGTTTAGGTCCTAAACAAACTGAGTCACCCACTCAGGGCGCCGAGACCTCGGTTTCCACAATTCAGCCGACCGAGCCATAATCCCCATCCGTCAGACAACAGGCCGATCCTCACCCGCCCCGCTCTCGCCCAACACCATCACCACCGTGGCCACGCAGGCCACAAAGGTGCTCGGATCATACGAACGCTAAACACACTTCAGCGGAATGCCGAGCCTGAGCTAGACGGACGTCATCCAACACAGGTTCATCGTCGTATCATCAACAATGACAATCTCCCTTTCATGACAGGACTCCATCTCATAAAGAACTCTTAAGACATGTTAGTTCTTTGGCATCTTCTTACGTTAAAAGTTTCGATTTAGTGGGTTATCTACATGATCAGCCTATCACAATTTTTCGAGACTGCTGCGCAGAAGCAGATATCATTCATCATGATTTTATTCAACCAATGATACGCACTCAGCTTGTTCAAAGCTTAAAACTTTTTACCCGTCTCTTAAGAGTATCTCGAATGAAACTCTCTATGTAACAGAGGCACTACTGAAATGAACATTCGCACAGGCAACTCTGTGGTTACCATAACCTAACCTTACATTGTTCGTGGTGTAACTTTTCCTGGTAACTTGTTCCTAGGGACGCCACTCTATGGCACAACATAGGATCTATCCTATTTATCATGAAAATGTAGTGTGCACTGATAATATGTTCCTCTCATTGTCGGAGAAGAGTTCTCGCTGAGAGTCATTAACACATCCGCTCCCACACCGTGCTCGAGGATCGACATTGCGCATCCTTTCTACTTTTCCACTAACTGCGCAGGGAGACTGACAACAAACATGACTGCATGGTGACACGTTAGCGAAGGTTCCTCTCCCACTTTCTCGAGCATGGATGCATGACCATGGACTCAGGCATAACCAGGGTAGTTTCGCACTTAAGAGTGGTTGCTGAACCCTCCCTCCTCACTAACTGTCAGAGGACTATCGACGGGCGCCTCTGTTCATGAGACCGCAGATGGAGAGGTCGCCGTACACATGGCCAATACCCGACCCACTCCTCTCCGTCTCCGCAGAGGTACTACGCTTGTGGAGGAAGTCTCCGTTTTGAAGTCCGGAATTAAGACGAGGAGTTGCATGAGTTTAACATCCGTCTAGTCTCAGGTTCAACTAACCTTCCACCACCTACTCCTCCTACATCTACCTCAAGAGTACACTTCGAGTCAGCTCCCCACCATCACCCTGACATGATCTCTATGGTAGGACTGTCGAAGCACACTGACCAGTTAACAGACTTACTTAACCATATAAGCCTACTATGGCCTTATCACGAGAACCACTCGGCGGAACTCACTTGGATGCCCACACCATTAACTTAAGGGCACACCTCCCATTTACGTCCCAAACTATTGACTGCCACACGCACGCGCACAGAGACATAGCGAACAAACTTGTTCAGGACATGTTGGAAGATAAGGTTGTAGAGGAATCACGATCACCATAGAATCACCACTTCTGACCGTTCCAAAGAAGGACGGAACATTTAGACCATCATAGATTTTAGAGAACTCAACAGAGTCACGTTGAAGGTTCGTCTCCCATTACCAGTGTTATCAGAGCCTCTACATAGCCTCGGTAACAATAAAGTATTTTCAACTTGGGATTTAGCAAGCGGATTTTGACAGATTCCGTTGTCACAGGAAAGCCGGCCTCTACACCAGATGGTCATTGGCAATTCATATGCATCATGCTCTTCGGTCTTCACCGATCACCTTCACAAGGTTAATGACTAACATTTGTCGTCACATGTTGGGCAAAGATGTATTGGTTTATCTTGATGATATAATTGTCATGTCTCCAGGCATTCCATCCCATTATCAAAAGTCTTGAGCGAGTGTTTCTGCAACTCAAACATGCAAAACTTAAAACTCAGATTATCGAAGCGTTCTTGATTGCAAACAAGGATTGATTATTTAGGTCACACCGTCGATGAAAACGGTATTGAACCGAGTGCAGCTCAAGTGAAAACAGTTGTCGACTGGCCAGTCCCTTCCACAGTAGACAATGTCAAATCCTTCCTTGGTTTAGCAGACTATCGTCGAAGATTTATCGCTAATTTCGCGAAGATCGCTCACCCGCTCACTTCACTTTTGAAACAGGGCGTTACATTCTACTGGACTACAGCGGTTTAACAATCACGTATACAAATGAGGAGGGACTGGCGGTGAATGGTGAAGAGCTGGAGTTCAAGAAACAGACTTGATAAATACTTCGCTTCCAATCCACAAACGATATCATCTGCGCCTCCTTAGTTACATGAGAAATATCCGTAGCTTTTCTCTGTGAAACATGTGTGTGTGTCTGCTCTTACAGAACTACTCTATGAGTTTCTGTTCTCTTCCACCACCACAAACACCTTCATTAAGACCCAGGTGTCTGCTGCTGTTGCCATTCCTCTGTACAAACAGCACCACCGACATACAGCCTCTTGTATTCAGAACTACTTCAAAAATCCAGTGTCGTGAGTCATGGCACAGCCTCATACCATTCTCCACAGTTCTCAGCCATTGTCCACAGTCTATTTAACCCACCGACCACGACGCTACGAGTCCTCTACACCCCTATGTATGACGACATGTATTTTGACCTGACCGTCGTAATGGACGGGTCACAGGCTTGGATGATATACCTCAAGGCTGTACCGTAATGTTCAAGTGTCGTACCGTCGTGGTCAAGGGGGTTAGTGTTGACCATCGCACTTCGCCACAGTCTATACGTCCCCGGCTGTCCCTCCACAGCTACTCATAACCCACCACACTACACCATGAGTGATATAACCCCGTCCTCCTACAGCAACGGTATTCACGACGTGGCCCGCATGCGGCTCGCCCCTGCCTCTCCTGCGGCCTGAAAGAGATAGGATGGAAAATGATAAGTGACTGAATAAGAATGACTGAGCAATAATCGTGATTATGGATGAAGACACTCTACCGACCTACGGCATACAGAATGTAAACAAGCTAATGCAATTCTTGTATGTACTCAGAGATCATTCTATAAGATTCTACGTGACTATATTTGCGACCCGATCGAATATTTCTACAGTCCTAAGTGTCCATTATTATTTGTCCAGCGAATAACCAGTGGCCTTAAGTACGTAAGCCTCATGCTTTACCATCAGACTCAACCACCACCCACCCGCTCGATGGTTCTCTCTCGTCGTCTTTGACATAAGACCATAAGAGGTGAGGACACTGTAAGAGGCCTATTGGCCCATGGTAGGCAGGTCCTGCGTCTGTCCACCCTACAACCAACCGCCTGAACCCATCAACACGTCATCCAACCTTCGTTTAAAGCTACCTGAAGACTTAGCTTCCACTACTGTACTTGGCAGCAACTTGGTCCATAAACCCACTACCCTATTCCTGAACCAACATTTACCCACATCCGACCTGAATCTGACATTTTCTAATTCAAATCCATTATTTCTTGTCCTATCGGGTGGCGCCATTCTAAGAACTTTCCTGAAGTTCCTTCTTAAGACGCGCAACCTAACCTACGTCACTCACACGTTCACACAAATCCTAGACTTCAGTCTATCCCGTCCTTAACTGATGTCATAACTATCCCGGCTCATTCCCCCCGGCACCATAACAGCCCGCACCTCCCAAGCTCCTTGAGGGCCCGACCGTTGGAGGTCCGTTAGGTCACAGCACAAACAGGCGTGACCTCGATTGTCGCCCCTGTTATGACCAGACTTCTCACCCCTGAGCATATCTCATGCTGTAGCTACGCACACGTGGTGGGAGGCGGTCCAGCGCCTCACACACGTCGTCTACGCACGGACACACGAGACGGAGGCAGATCTTGTACTGTGGAAAGAATTGGCAGGTTTATTTGACCTTAGCGACATCAATACGATCATATTTACGTTGCGTAACTAGGATCAGACTGGGTCACTCACCAGACAACTTCTGAAGGTTGAATCCCTTTTTCAGATACGTAAATTCCATGATTAAATGAACGGGATTTTTGAGAGTCAAGCTCACGAGAGCCTTCCATTGGATCAGTGAGAAATAACTGATGAACATGACATTTAGATGGAACTGTTTGGGTCGACTATTGTGTGTCGATAATCAGTTAGTTAATCCTCTCCTTGTCGTTGTCATAACTTTCACCCCACAGCAGGAGCAGCAGCACCGCAGGCAGCCACATACACTGTGGTGTGCAGCAGCAGCAGCAGCAGCACTATAAAGATGTGTGTGGTAGCGCCGCTATACCACCACCCCGGCTCATAACCGCCATACCTCCACCCTATGGGCCAGATTCCTGGGCAATACACTTTTGTTTTCCTCGTCCTCGTGGGTTTAGTGGCTCACATCCCAGCCGGCCGCCAGGGCCCGGCTCCTCCTCTCCCAGTAGCGACCCCACACACCCACCTGCTTCATGTACTGTGTTACTCGGGGGAATGTTCCTGCGTACAAGTGGGTGGTGGAGCCTGGCAGTGGCGGTCCACCTGAGGTGTGTGAGGCAAGGTTATGGAGGGCGAGGCACGGGGGACGCAGGGCAGGGCAGGGCGGGGCGGGGCGGGGCGGGGAGCAGGTCTCCGTGAGGGACAGGTAACGGTCGTGGGTATCCCGTTACCTGGTCAACCCAGGTTACGAGGATTAGTAACGAGTTTCCAACATAGCACAACAGATTAGGGGTTATTTCTCATTCATGACTGTATCTGTAATTCCCAGTGTCATTTGCATATCAATTTTAATTTCTACCTTTTTTTTGATGGTCAATGATAATAACAATAACAATAATGATAATAATAATAATAATAATAATAATAATAATAATAATAATAATAATAATCTATGAGTATGCAAATTAATCTACATTTCTCCTTCGTAAGTGAACCAGTGAAATAATGATTTAAGAGTTTACATTCGTCAATCTAGAATGTTGATTTTGATAAAGACCAGTTCATTATTGTCTATCCTTGCAGACCAAAGTGCCAATGTAACCTGCTCGCGTCTCTCACAAATACATTGCACATTACGCTCTACTCCCGCCTCGTTAAGTGACACAAATCAACTACTTATTGCCAACAAGTGTTTTCTTTAAGTAGAAGTGCATACAATGTGGCTGGAGAGGGCTACGTCACCCGGAGACTAGCGCCACAACACGTCAGTCAGGAATATCACATACCAGGTCCCACCCGCCTTATGGTCTGCCCCAACCTCCCCATGACCAGGCAAGCTCCCCACTTGTGACACAGCTACGTCCCATGACACACTAGAAGGTCTCCCTCCCTCCCACCCACCCCAGTGAGGAACTTCCTGCAGCTCACCATCCAGTGCCTGGACATCCCTGCGACACCACGATAGAATATAATCAACGAGAATACAACGAATACGCGAGTCAACTAGTGTCCCTCATAACGACAGGGTGTACATATATATATATATTTTTTTTTTTTTTTTTTTTTTTTTTTTTTTTTTTTTTATACTTTGTCGCTGTCTCCCGCGTTTGCGAGGTAGCGCAAGGAAACAGACGAAAGAAATGGCCCAACCCCCCCCCCCCCCCCATACACATGTACATACACACGTCCAGACACGCAAATATACATACCTACACAGCTTTCCATGGTTTACCCCAGACGCTTCACATGCCTTGCTTCAATCCACTGACAGCACGTCAACCCCTGTATACCACATGACTCCAATTCACTCTATTTCTTGCCCTCCTTTCACCCTCCTGCATGTTCAGGCCCCGATATATATATATATATATATATATATATATATATATATATATATGTATGTATATATATGGATATTCTTTCAAAACTTTCTTTCAAACTATTCGCCATTTCCCGCATTAGCGAGGTAGCGTTAAGAGCAGAGGACTGGGCCTTTGAGGGAATATCCTTACCTGACCCCCTTCTCTGTCACTTCTTTTGGAAAATTAAAAAAAAAAAAAAAAAGAGAGGGGAAGATTTCCAGCCCCCCCGCTCCCTTCCCTTTTAGTCGCCTTCTAAGACACGCAGGGAATACATGGGAAGTATTCTTTCTCCCCTATCCCCAGGGATATATATATATATATATATATATATATATATATATATATATATATATATATATATATATATATATATATATATATATACCATAATGAGTTACAGCGTCACACTTGATAGTCCTCATGTTTGAGAAAGACGTGTACCCGAGAGAGAGAGAGAGAGAGAGAGAGAGAGAGAGAGAGAGAGAGAGAGAGGAGAGAGCTCTGGACGGGACCATCAAACACCACAGAGGGACGGGCCACCCGTGCCCGGCCCGGCCCAGGCGGGGCGCCACCTTCTCACGGTCACCCTCGCCCGGGGTCATCGGTCAAACCTGGTGACCTGTTTAGCTCTGTCCCTGAGGGCACCACCCTCCTGCTGTCTGCTGCCTCGTGGTGCTGGTGTCCTCCTGCTGTCTGCTGCCTCGTGGTGCTGGTGTCCTCCTGCTGTCTGCTGCCTCGTGGTGCTGGTGTCCTCCTGCTGTCTGCTGCCTCGTGGTGCTGGTGTCCTCCTGCTGTCTGCTGCCTCGTGGTGCTGGTGTCCTCCTGCTGTCTGCTGCCTCGTGGTGATGCTGTCCTCTGCTAGGTTACAAGCAGCCACAACACCTGAGCCATGCCTTCCCTTCGTCTTCGTAAACCCATGATAACCACATCACAAGGAACTACAACGTGGGTTCAGTTTTGTAGAAAATTTGATGACATGATGATGAAACACACACAGACCATCAGCACGTCAGTTCTGTTCATGATTCACGGGCGTGTTAAGGGTCGCAGGTAAGGTACGCTGGGTGATGACATGAGATGAATGCCCAGTGTGTACCCTCATGACGGACGTGCAACCTGGAATGTGACATGAGACAAGTCTCATTATCTCCGTAATGAAGGCTGGAATGATGAGTCTTGTGGGTACAATAACGATAAAAACAAACACAGATTTATCCACAGTCCAGAGTTAAGACGAGGTTAAGTGTATATCCTCAGATATATATGTACCTTCAGAAATACGAACGATTATGAAACGCTGGAGCATTTACGTCCACTAATAATGTTACTAGGATCGTACGTGCGTAGTAAATTGAAGGCAAAATTCATTTCCAAACGTTAAGTGTTTGTCGTATCTTCTCACCGCCGCTGAATGGAGCGTCCGTGCCTGAAATATGTATGTGCGTACCCAGGGTGAAGCGGCGGGAGAACGTCAACCTTGGCAGACACACACACACAGCGGAGCAGATAATTTGGTTGTCCATACACAATATTCCGCTACGAACAGAAAACGGGCAACCGAGCCGACCGGACACTATGATGAGCCTGGCACTGTACATAACATGACGCAAGTTACCCAAGAAGAGTGGAAACACGACGCCTTTTTTTCTTTCAATAACTGGCAAAACTTGTGAATAACACTAGAAGGAAACCCTCAAGTTGGTTAGTCATAATGCTTACAAGACCCAGTTTCTGCCTTTCTGTATCGATAATTCCTCACCACTTTCTTCTCTCCTTCTACGACTCAGCATTTCCACCTCTTGACTCAACGACCACACATAGTATTACCGTAACATCCAGTCTCTATTATGGGAACCCCACATTACGGAAATAGCTAAGTCTGCCTCTAAGAAACTGGGAGTCCTGTTTTAATGTCGAAATTTCTTCTTCTCTGAACAGTTGCTCCGTTCACACAAAGGATTGATTAGTCCCTGTATGGAGTGCTGCTCTCATATCTAGAGTGGTTCTACCTCTGTATCCTTACTTGAAAGAGACAGAGCTGAGTTGAAAGCTGTTAGACTTATAAACTGTCCCAGGCTAACTTCAAAACTTGACCCCCTTGCCCTCCACCGCAATGTTGGTTCACTCTCCCTCTTCTATTGGTATTACTTTGGATTTTGCTCTCGGGAACTGGGTGCTTGTGTGCCCCTACCACTAGCTAGACCACGCAATACTTGGCAAGCTGCTGCGTCACTTGATTAACGTGTGGCCGTTGCCAACTCAAGGGTGGGCCGTTTTGATAACTGTTTCTTTCCCTACTGATCGAAAACCTTTGAAAATCTCACCGGGCACATTTCAAAAGACAGGTTTTCCACTTCCTCCAAAATTCGTAAATACTTCGCCTTGTCTCGTCCTTGTCTCGTCTTTTTCCCCTTTCATCAACCTCTTTGTATTTCAGTTAAGGTTCGGCCTTGATGAAGACTTTCGTCCGTGACTGAAGAATCTAACGTACAAAAAAAAAATCACATTATGGAGGGAGAGACGCCATACCTGGCAGTGACGGTTCGCACAGGAGACACGAAGCCTAGCTTATGTTGGTGTGTGTGTGTGCAGAGACGCTTGAGTTAGTCTACTTTGGAAGGCCGCTTGAATGACGTCTATCAAGAAGCCTCGACGTATGGGTTTTATAAGCTATGTCCGAACTGGTGACAATCATCGGTACCTCATCGACAACAGATACAGGGGTCGTCAGAATGTGTAACCTACGGCACGCGTTTGTTGAATATAAATATGAGACAAAACAGTGCTGGTTTGTGGTGAGGATTGTCAGTGGCAGAGTTAGTAATGTGCGGTCGTAAGACATGATAAAAATCGATCCGTTCTTTCGCCATTTCAGACAGATTCAGTGTATGAATATGCATGGGTCGCTTCTGTCTAAATCAGTACTTGAATATGAAGGAGTCGCTTCTGATAAAAAGAAAACGCGATATGAAATCACTAATGTGAAAAAGAAATTAGTCAAAGAAGAAATTCCTTTGAACGTAAAAGAATTTTTCTTTTTATCTTTGTATCCAGTGACAAAAAATGTATATCATATGAATTATTTTCAGTGGGTAAAAAAAACCTTCGCCACAGAAAATGTAACAACATATCAGATGGAAGATGAAGCGACCGTTAAGAGTGAAGGAGCGCGAGAGTGAGTCCTAGAATCATCTTAACGAGTCCCATGCAAATGTCAGTGAACTTTGTGATGATAATGTGTCCTGTACTCCGCGGAGGCTGATGCCCAACAAAGGTCAAGGCTTCCTTCCCAGAATGACAGCCAAAACTCCACAATAATTGGTATGACTTTGAGACAAACCGCCTTCCGTCACACGGGTCTCATGATAATGTTTAGGTTTTAGGTCCGTGAAGAGGGGGACATCAGGAGAGTGTTTACCTACCAAGTGGTACCCCAGACATGTGAAGATTCCACCATACGAAACTTTTAACTCGCGGATGGTAATGACGTATTAGCTTCCCCCAGACATGTGAAGATTCGACCATACGAAGCTTTTAACTCGCGGATGGTAATGACGTATTAGCTTCCCCCAGACATGTGAAGATTCCACCATACGAAGCTTTTAACTCGCGGATGGTAATGACGTATTAGCCTCCCCCAGACATGTGAAGATTCCACCATACGAAGCTTTTAACTCGCGGATGGTAATGACGTATTAGCCTCCCCCAGACATGTGAAGATTCGACCATACGAAGCCTTTAACTCGCGGATGGTAATGACGTATTAGCTTCCTCGGAACAAGGTGGGTCGACCCTTCGGTATGACCTTTGGCTCCGCGGTTGTGGGTCAGGTTGAAAGCCACACCAGTGTACCCCAAGGCTCGTGTATCCTCGTGCTCAAAGCGTTAACATATTGTATACTATGACACGTATCAAGTGTTGCAGCGAAAAAAAAAAAAATAGAATGTATTCCATTTGTACGAAAATATGTGTCTGATCCTCTTCATGAATATTTACACACACTTCCTGTAAAACGAACACCAACACAAAATCATGTCACCAGACGTAACGACATGGTATTTGCCGTCGAACATTTCGTGTTTACCCTCGTGTCAACATTTACACTGGCGTTTGTATTCACATCTGTGTCAGTGTTTGAAGCATTCTGCCCCCTGCCCTGATGAACAAGCATGACATTTGATAACGGAGAGAGAGAGAGAGAGAGAGAGAGAGAGAGAGAGAGAGAGAGAGAGAGAGAGAGAGAGAGAGAGAGAGAGAGAGAGAGAGAGAGAGAGAGCACTGCATGGGTTTGCCCCCCAGAGTAAAATGCTCGTGATCAAGTACATTTATGACTGCAAGTTCTCCTTGACCGGTTCACCCACTCCGGCGCACGGCCTGGCCTCTTCATCAACACTGGTGAGACGAAAGCCCTGATTCATGATGGTTTATGTGAGGAGTGAGGCTGACCCCCCGTCCCTCCCTTGTGTATAACAGTAAGTAAACCATGTGACACACATACCTACCTAAGCAGCGATATTGGCGACCTTACTGATCCACGAGGATTACGGTCTCTGACAACCAGACTCTCTGGTCGCCTGAGTCCTCCCCGTGCACTCAAAATACGAAAACGATCAAAGAAAAAAAAATGGAATAAGTGTTGACATTGTTTGTTGGCTGTAGATACGGTGTATATGATGGGAGATCAGGTCTCATGCTGTTCATCTGATCAATGGATGATCCACACCTCACATGCTGTTCATCTGATCAATGGATGATCCACAACTTAACCTTTCCCTTGATGTTCTTGACAGCGAAGCTGTGAGAGTAAGGTGTCTTACGTCGATGACGGAGGTGGATATGAAACAGACACTGCACATCTTGCCGTCCCTGACTTTATGAACGATCTCAGCGCCACCTGTAGCGCTGCCCAGAGCGGCCACATTGGCCCCTCACTTTGCACAGCATCCTCCCTGCCTCAGATGACCCGCCGTCATCTACCAGGCCACCGCAGGAGGCTCAGCCTCGGTATTGGGATAGCGTGACCTTTACAAGAACATTAAGTTCTCTCAAAACTCATATGTTTATGAACTTCATAATCAGCTCAGTCCTCAGGGCCGACAAGGACTCATATGTGCACAACGAGCATGCCTGATGATACACTGCTCATATATACGGTTGGATCCCTTATACATACCGCTGGATCCCTAATACACACCGCTGGATCCCTTATACATACCGCTGGATCCCTTATACATACCACTGGATCCCTTATACATACGGCTGGATCCCTTATACATACGGCTGGATCCCTTATACATACGGCTGGATCCCTTATACACACCGCTGGATCCTTTACACATACGGCTGGATCCCTTATACATACCGCTGGATCCCTTATACATACCACTGGATCCCTTATACATACGGCTGGATCCCTTATACGTACGGCTGGATCCTTTACACATACGGCTGGATCCCTTATACATACCGCTGTTTCCTTGCGAGCCGCATGTTAAGCCAGGGTGGCTTATGCTGCCTGCAGAGTGAACAACTGCATCCACACCTTGTAAGAAAACCATAACTCTTGATACAGCTGTACCCACTATGAACATGAAGTACTCTCATGAAACGAGGAACATTGCCCAACTCCCAGCTCAAGCTGTAACCCTCTGTGACCCCAGCTCAGCTCCTGCATTACTCTCAGGAGACATTACCCGACAAGAAACTGTTCCTTCCACCCCCCTTGTTTGATGCAGCCTATGATAATGCCCTACAAACCCAGTTTCTATGAGAACCTTCACATAATTATGATGAAAACCTTGTCAAACGTGGCTGTCTGCCCCCCAGGCCTCTACACCACACGGTCTGACTACAGCCGTCGTCTGCAACATTCTGCACTAGCTGTTGAGAACAGTAGCTGAAGCCATTCATCCGCTACTCTATTGCTATAAATAATAATCATAGCAACAACAACAATAATAATGATAATAATAATAATAATGATAATGATGATAATAATAATGATAATGATAATGATAGTAATAATAATAATAATAATAATAATAATAATAATAATAATAATAATAATGATGATGATAATAATAATGATAATAATAATGATGACAATAATAATAATGATAATAATGATGATAATAATAACAATAATAATAACACTGATAATGATATAATAATAATAATAATAATATTCAGACTCTTATCTTTAGTTTATCCCTATGTCCTTTGCTTGTCCATTTCGTCTCCATTTAAAATATCATGTCTTTCTCGACGATCACACAGATATAGAATGCTGAAAAGGCGATAAGGTGCCTCCCTGGGTGTCTCACCGTCAAAGGTCCCAGTCATTTACTCAAAGGCTCCAAACACTTTGAGGTTCCAACCACTCACTCAAGTTCCCAGTCACTCACTCATAGGGCCCAGTCACTGACTTGTACTCTCCAAGGCCCTAGTCGCTCACTTAAAGGCCCTAGTCTTTCACATAAAGTTCCCAGTCACTCACTCAAAGGCCCCTGTCACTCACTCAGAGGCCCCGGTCTTTCATTTATAGGTCTCAGTCACTCACTCAAAGACCCCAGTCATTTACTCAAAGGCCCCAGTCACTCACTCAAAGGCCTCAGTCACTCACAGAAATAAACCATCACCGAGGCCGCAGTCTGAACAACACGTAGGAAACTGTCTAAAACAGAATAATAATCATCCACGAACATACGAGGTGGTGAAAAGTATGCCTTCCTAAAGACTGCCAGGTCGTAACTGTTGGAGAATATACATATAATGGTCAGCAGTTCTAAAGGTTATCAGTGAAGGGAATGAAACAACACAGCAGACAACACAACGTCCCGTCCTGGAGTTGCCAACGGTCATGCAACACTCACATGACACACTGTCACAGTCTGGCTAATGGCGGAGGCACACAAGCAGGTAGGTCTTGGGAGCAGAGATCGTAGTACTATATACGTATCTCCCTTGGAACGATGTGGTATACCTGGGTCGACGTGCTGTCAATGGACTGACCCAGGGCATGTGAAGCGTCTGGGGTAAACCATGAATGGGTCTGTGGGGCCTGGATATGTATAGGGAGCTGTGGTTTCACAGACCACATATTTTCCTTATATTTCTCTCACTCTATATACCGTACTATATCTCCCTCCCACCCAGCATGCTCCCCATATCTCCCTCCCACCCAGCATGCTCCCCATATCTCCCTCCCACCCAGCATGCTCCCCATATCCCCAGATACACCTCCACCCAGCTATGCTGTAGCACAGATCTTGGTGGACGTATCTTGTTAGCCTTGCTGACCACAGGGGCCGCGCGTGAGGGGTGACCACGGGCGGCGAGCATCAAATTAAGCCATAAACACCTCGTTGTTTGGCCAGTGTGGGCGGCGAGGGGAGGCGGTCTGAGGGAAGTGAGGGGTGGGTTACGGTGGGATGTGGTGGGCGGCGAGGGGAGGCGACCCGAGAGAAATGAGGGGTGAGATGGGGTGGGTTATGGTGGGCTGAGGCAAGGGGGAGATGAGCTGCGCTGGGGCGGCGGCCTACTTTGATAGAGGGGGAGGGAGGATAGCGGCTCCCCTCGGTCAACCATGGGATGAAAGGCGGTGTCTTCCCCACAGGGTGCCACACTATCTGGTACCTTCCTCACAGGGTGCCACACTCTGGTACCTTCCTCACAGGGTGCCACACTATCTGGTACCTTCCTCACAGGGTGCCACACTATCTGGTACCTTCCTCACAGGGTGCCACACTCTGGTACCTTCCTCACAGGGTGCCACACTATCTGGTACCTTCCTCACAGGGTGCCACACTATCTGGTACCTTCCTCACAGGGTGCCACACTATCTGGTACCTTCCTCACAGGGTGCCACACTAGCTGGTGCCTCCCTCACAGGGTGCAACACTATCTGGTACCTTCCTCACAGGGTGCCACACTATCTGGTACCTTCCTCACAGGGTGCCACACTATCTGGTACCTTCCTCACAGGGTGCCACACTCTGGTACCTTCCTCACAGGGTGCCACACTATCTGGTACCTTCCTCACAGGGTGCCACACTATCTGTTACCTTCCTCACAGGGTGCCACACTCTGGTACCTTCCTCACAGGGTGCCACACTAGCTGGTGCCTCCCTCACAGGGTGCCACAAACTACTTCTAGCACTTCCTTAGTATCATCTACCAGTGTAACGCCATGATATCAACTACCAGCACACAACCACTGTGTCAACTACCAGTACACCACCACTATGTCAATTACCACTTGGAATACTGTGGTGGTGTACACCACGGTATCATTTACTAGTACGCCACCACAAAATCAACTACCAGGACTCGACCACAGTGTCAACTACCAGCCAATCACCACAGTGTTAATCACCAATACACAACCAGTGTCAACTATCAGTACACTACAAAGGTGTCAATTACCATTACATAACAACGGTTTCAATTACCAGTACACTACCACATTGTCAACTACCAGTCCACAACGCTACCAGATGCCATCGACCATCCCACAAACCAGTACACTATGACACAAAAACCGTTTGGATCGTGTGGGAGACGAGTGGTGAGGCAGGACGCGAGTGGTCACAAGGCAAACATTTTCCTGGTGGAGACTAACAGTGACCCTGACCTTTGAACTCTTCACTTGAACGCCACCGGGGATCCTTCGACTCCCGAGAAAAGCGGATGGAAGTGTTTGGTCAAACCAGACGAGGTGGGGAACTGTACACAGAGGCATAAGAACGTTTTACCACTGATGAAAAATGTTATTACCTTTTTCCCCAAGATATGAGTATCAATGAGATCAAGTGCCTGATTGAGCACGAGTGTGAGCGTATACAGATTTCAGAGAGGCAGAACAGTCTTACGTAAAGAGGATAAGGCCACGCGTGTTGCTGAAGTCAAAATAACATTTCCTGAACATTTCAAGTGCCGACTGTGTTCTGCACCTGATGAACACAAACCAGCACACTAAGACAGCGAATGTCCCAAAATCAGTGTCTTCAGACCCATGGCATTACTGTTTCCACAGCGTTTGTAATTATTCATTGATAGTACTACCATGGAAGACGTGTCACTACATCCAAAATTCGTCATCCTCTGAGCTATGTTTAACACCGGCACAAACACTTGCTGTAACTACAGTCTCCAGTGTGTTATGAACCTTGACCATCTTTGTATTGCTGCCAGTGTTCACAACATGCTCAGTGCCAGTATATTCTGTAACTACATGCCCGTGTATCTCTGACCTCTCATACTGCTACCAGTTAACGACTGTATGATGCGCTGTCAGTATGGCATATTTCAAACTTGCTTTTTATATTACACAGATCTTGTTACCTATATGACTGTCAGCATCATTTTCTATACTGTAATTATGTATTATGTATTGATGTATCCTAGACCTCCCTCTCCCTCTGACGGGATGGGGACCCTTTGAGTCCCTGGACCCCACTCGGGCCCACTTGTCACCCTCCCATATCACTGTACGGTCTATACTGGTCTCCCACCTACCCCTTCACCCATACTCTCACTGAAATGCTTTATCTATGTACTGTACTATGTAGACAGCAAGAAATATCTGAAAACTAACTACAAGTTCCGGTAAGATTTCCCAACCCTGTCTGCATCTCATGGTTCCTGAAACAAACTCCGATAAAGAATTGGAGGTAAATATGATTAAGATATAGAATCATTTGTTCCATTGACCCACTGAAGAACTTGCAGCATCTGTGAAGGTAAACACACGAGCTTTCATGACGTGATACAGGTAACAAGAATGTCTCAGTAAGGTTGATATAACGCCTGGGCAAATTTAGTTATAGATATTGGAATGCTTAACCCACTGGTAATGCGACACGTTAGGTCGGTAGCGAGGTGATATTAACCCATACAGTACGTATGTCCAACATACGTGTGATACGCAAAACACCTCTGCCAGTATGGCAGGAGTGCGGACGGCACACGAATCTCGCTCAAAACAGTTTAGTATTATATATTCGTAGGAAAATAACTTATAAAGATTATTCTATTATCATCTATTATGAAAATGCCTAATAGGGAATAAGGTTTATAGCTAAATGGTCCAAAACAGCAAAAAATCAAACGACTGTAAAGTTAAATGACACAAAATCACTTAACTCTCTGATGAAGGACTGACTCTTACAGTCAAGCCAAAAGTCAGCCGATCAAGGGTCGTACAGTCGTGCTTAAAGAATGTGAGAAAAATACAAGACAATGATCATTCCTAAAACGTATCAATCACGTAGTGACAATAAACACTGGCGTCTGTCATGGTGGTTACTGAGGAGGAATGTTGTGTGCCGACCTGGCCACCACCTCGGGGGGCTGATGGTGTACCTCCGGTGGTTTTTGTTGGCCTGCCAGTGTACGACTGCAGAGATAACATGGCACCAGTGTAATTATAGGAAGACCACAGCATCACTATTACTGTACAGATACCATAGCCCCAGAGTAACTGTGGAGAGACCATGACAGAAGTGTAACTGTAAGGAGATCATGGCGGCAGTGTAAGGTCAGACCCTCTACAGTCTGGACCAGATAGCGTCCCTCCCTCCTCACGCTCTAGTGTGAGGCTTCCCAACATACTTCGCCTGTGCTTGCTCGTCTATTTCGCTTCTGTTTGTAAAACAAAACAATTTCCTTCTTCTTGGACATATGTGTTGTTGCTGACACGCACTTAACATATTTCCTTCTTGGGCATATGATGTTGCTGACACTGGCACTTGACACATTCCAAAGTTGATATCTGTCGGTTCAATATTGAATACCTCAGGAACAAAGACCGGGCCGACGTGTTATGGTGTTAGTGGTTACCCTTGAAGAGAGGCACCACAGGACCAGCCATGACGACGGTGCTCACTGCCACAACAAGGGACATGTTCATCCGCTGGTACTACTGCTGTTACGTCTTACACTTCTACTGTTCCTTACGTTATCACTGTAGTGGCTGCCCGGCTGAGACCCGGGCCCTAGGCTCTGTAACAGGTAAGGAGAGCTGCACTGGCCTGCGCTGTAGAAGTGGTGCTTGCATTTCACAGAGGACTTGTTGGCTGCATGTTAACTATCAGTTTACCCACCGTTCTCTACGGTAAATATTACGTTGGTCTTGTGGTCACTGTGTCTGGGGTTGAAACTACTCTCATTACTCCCGTTTTCCATCTGTAAAATCTAATCAGTCTTTATATCTTGGTGTTTCTCATTCGCGTGGCCATAAGTGGATGTCGCCCTCCGCACATCTTCATGCTGACCAGCCCACGTTCCCCTCGTGTGCCACTGTCATACGTGGTTGCCCTTCCTGGACTCTCATGTTCGTTAGAGATATGACAGTCCACGTTTACATTTTCTGCCCCAGTTTGATCAGCGTTACGAGTGAAGGTGAGCCATCACTGTGTACGAAGGAAGAGGTCTGTGCCAGACACTGGCTTACCAAGCCCAGCGGCCTCGTAGCGGACGTCTGGATGTGATATACATTCAGTCTGGAGGGCAGGTGTGGGTTCATAGTCACCCAGCAACGACGGGCCATACAGGACGACGCTTCGGGAACCTCGAGTGAGCATTCTCTCGCTCGGGCCAGATACTCTGCATCAGCCACTTTACAAAGCGTCGAGGAACAGTGGAATAATAGCAATGTCAGTACCAGTTAGAGTGGAGTTCCTGCAACCCACACAGTGTGCAGCGTGTTGTGGGAAAATCAACCATGTACATGTAACTATGTAATTAATGTAATGTAATTGATAAGAAAATGTGTTGCCTCTTACTGTTCTAAAGCTGCTATATATGAGAGTGATGTGCGGTAAAGGAGACTTATTTCCTAGTACCGTCTTTCACCCTCTCTAAGGCCCTCCTACCATCTCTCACCCCATGTGACTATCTCTGTAAGGCCCTCCTACCATCTCATACTTCTTAACCATCTCTAAAGCCTAACTACTATCTCTCACCTCTTGATCACCTCTCCAAGCCTCTCCTACCATCTCTCACCGCTTGATCACCTCTCTAAGGCCCTCCTACTATCTCTCACTCTTTGACCTTTTCTATGGCCCTCCTACCATCTCTCACCACTTGATCATCTCTGTAAGGCCCTCCTACCATCTCTCTCTCTCTCTCTCTCTCTCTCTCTCTCTCTCTCTCTCTCTCTCTCTCTCTCTCTCTCTCTCTCTCTCTCTCTCTCTGAGCCCTTACCACCATTTCTGTTCCCTCCTCCCTCTCCAGCCACCTATCCCTCATCCTCCTCTCCTACCATCCCCTCCGCTCCAAACACTCGGCTGTAAATGCCAAGCTGACCTAACACTGCGACCCGCTGTGACGAGAGAAAAGGTCAAGCAAATATATTATGCATAATGCCATGTTTTGCAGTGGTGTAATTACCTGAAGGTTAATGGTACAAGAAACATGGGATCCCACCCACTACCATAAAGTTAATGGTTCAGGAAACATGGGATCCCACCCACTACCATAAAGTTAATGGTTCAGGAAACATGGGATCCCACCCACTACCATAAAGTTAATGGTACAAGAAACATGGGGTCCCACCCACTACCATAAAGTTAATGGTTCAGGAAACATGGGATCCCACCCACTACCATAAAGTTAATGGTTCAGGAAACATGGGATCCCACCCACTACCATAAAGTTAATGGTACAAGAAACATGGGGTCCCACCCACTACCATAAAGTTAATGGTTCAGGAAACATGGGTTCCAACCCTCTACCATAAAGTTAATGGTTCAGGAAACATGGGTTCCAACCCTCTAGCATATAGTTAATGGTTCAGGAAACATGGGTTCCCACCCACTACCATAAAGTTAATGGTTCAGGAAACATGGGTTCCAACCCTCTACCATATAGTTAATGGTTCAGGAACATGGGTTCCCACCCACTACCATAAAGTTAATGGTTCAGGAAACATGGGTTCCAACCCTCTACCATAGTTAATGGTTCAGGAAACATGGGATCCCATCCACTACCATAAAGTTAATGGTTCAGGAAACATGGGTTCCAACCCTCTACCATAAAGTTAATGGTTCAGGAAACATGGGATCCCATCCACTACCATAAAGTTAATGGTTCAGGAAACATGGGTTCCAACCCTCTACCATAGTTAATGGTTCAGGAAACATGGGATCCCATCCACTACCATAAAGTTAATGGTTCAGGAAACATGGGATCCCACCCACTACCATAAAGTTGATGGTTCAGGAAACATGGGATCCAACCCTCTATCTACCATAACGTTAATGGTTCAGGAAACATGGGATCCAACCCTCTACCATAAGATTAATGGTTCAGGAAACATGGGATCCAACCCACTACCATATAGTTAATGGTTCAGGAAACATGGGTTCCAATCCTCTACCATAAAGTTAATGGTTCAGGAAACATGGGATCCCACCCTCTATCTACCATAACGTTAATGGTTCAGGAAACATGGGATCCAACCCTCTACATAAGATTAATGGTTCAGGAAACATGGGTTCCAACCCTCTACCATAGTTAATGGTTCAGGAACATGGGATCCCACCCACTACCATAAAGTTAATGGTTCAGGAAACATGGGATCCCACTCACTACTATAAAGTTAATGGTTCAGGAAACATGGGATCCAACCCTCTACCATAGTTAATGGTTCAGGAACATGGGATCCCACCCTCTATCTACCATAACGTTAATGGTTCAGGAAACATGGGATCCCACCCACTACCATAAAGTTAATGGTTCAGGAAACATGGGCTCCAACCCTCTACCATAAAGTTAATGGTTCAGGAAACATGGGTTCCAACCCTCTACCATAAAGTTAATGGTTCAGGAAACATGGGATCCCACCCTCTATCTACCATAACGTTAATGTTTCAGGAAACATGGGCTCCAACCCTCTACCATAAAGTTAATGGTTCAGGAAACATGGGATCCAACCCTCTACCATAAGATTAATGGTTCAGGAAACATGGGATCCCACCCTCTATCTACCATAACGTTAATGTTTCAGGAAACATGGGCTCCAACCCTCTACCATAAAGTTAATGGTTCAGGAAACATGGGATCCAACCCTCTACCATAAGATTAATGGTCCAGGAAACATGGGATCCAACCCTCTACCATAAGATTAATGGTTCAGGAAACATGGGATCCCACCCTCTATCTACCATAACGTTAATGGTTCAGGAAACATGGGCTCCAACCCTCTACCATAAAGTTAATGGTTCAGGAAACATGGGCTCCAACCCTCTACCATAAGATTAATGGTTCAGGAAACATGGGATCCCACCCTCTATCTACCATAACGTTAATGTTTCAGGAAACATGGGCTCCAACCCTCTACCATAAAGTTAATGGTTCAGGAAACATGGGATCCAACCCTCTACCATAAGATTAATGGTCCAGGAAACATGGGATCCAACCCTCTACCATAAGATTAATGGTTCAGGAAACATGGGATCCCACCCTCTATCTACCATAACGTTAATGGTTCAGGAAACATGGGCTCCAACCCTCTACCATAAGATTAATGGTTCAGGAAACATAGGATCCAACCCACTAGCATAAGGTTAATAGTTCAGGAAGCATAGAGTCCAACCAGCTTTGCTATTTCTGAAGCTATTATGTGTATGGGTTGTGAAGCAATTATGTGTATGGGTCGTGAAGCGATTATGTGTATGGGTTGTGAAGCAATTATGTGTATGGGTCGTGAAGCAATTATGTGTATGGGTTGTGAAGCTCTATTATGTGTATGGGTTGTGAAGCAATTATGTGTATGGGTCGTGAAGCAATTATGTGTATGGGTTGTGAAGCTATTATGTGTATGGGTTGTGAAGCAATTATGTGTATGGGTTGTGAAGCAATTATGTGTATGGGTTGTGAAGCTATTATGTGTATGGGTTGTGAAGCTATTATGTGTATGGGTTGTGAAGCAATTATGTGTATGGGTTGTGAAGCAATTATGTGTATGGGTTGTGAAGCAATTATGTGTATGGGTTGTGAAGCAATTATGTGTATGGGTTGTTAAGCTATCATGTGTATGGGTTCAGAAGCTATCATGTGTATGGGTTGTGAAGCAATTATGTGTATGGGTTGTGAAGCTATCATGTGTATGGGTTCAGAAGCTATCATGTGTATGGGTTGTGAAGCAATTATGTGTATGGGTTGTGAAGCTATCATGTGTATGGGTTGTGAAGCAATTATGTGTATGGGTTGTGAAGCTATCATGTGTATGGGTTCAGAAGCTATTATGTGTATGGGCTGTGAAGCAATTATGTGTATGGGTTGTGAAGCTATCATGTGTATGGGTTCAGAAGCTATTATGTGTATGGGTTGTGAAGCTATTATGTGTATGGGTTGTGAAGCTATTATGTGTATGGGTTGTGAAGCTATCATGTGTATGGGTTCAGAAGCTATCATGTGTATGGGTTCAGAAGCTATCATGTGTATGGGTTGTGAAGCTATTATGTGTATGGGTTGTGAAGCTATCATGTGTATGGGTTCAGAAGCTATCATGTGTATGGGTTCAGAAGCTATTATGTGTATGGGTTGTGAAGCTATTATGTGTATGGGTTGTGAAGCTCTATTATGTGTACGGGTTGTGAAGCTATCATGTGTATGGGTTCAGAAGCTATCATGTGTATGGGTTCAGAAGCTATTATGTGTATGGGTTGTGAAGCTATTATGTGTATGGGTTGTGAAGCTCTATTATGTGTACGGGTTGTGAAGCAATTATGTGTATGGGTTGTGAAGCTATTATGTGTATGGGTTGTGAAGCTCTATTATGTGTACGGGTTGTGAAGCTATCATGTGTACGGGTTGTCAAGCTATCATGTGTATGGGTTGTGAAGCTATTATGTGTATGGGTTCTGAAGCTCTATTATGTGTACGGGTTGTGAAGCTATTATGTGTATGGGTTCTGAAGCTCTATTATGTGCACGGGTTGTGAAGCTATCATGTGTATGGGTTGTGAAGCAATTATGTGTATGGGTTGTGAAGCTATCATGTGTATGGGTTCGAAGCTCTATTATGTGTATGGGTTTGAAGCTATTATGTTGTATGAGGTTGTAAGCTATCATGTGTATGGGTTTCAAGCTATTATGTGTATGGGTTCTGAAGCTATTATGTTGTACGGGTTGTGAAGCATTATGTGTATGGTTCTGAAGCTCTATTGTCCGTACCGCATCGTAGATCTATAGTGACTATGCCTTATCAACTGCCTCTATCTACTCTATGTGTAACAAGTGTGAACTATTATAGTGTCATGCCTTACTAAATGTAGCTCTATAGTGACTCTGTGTCTAAAGCTATAAATAGTGATCTATGTCCAACCACAAATAGACTCTATAGGGATATGTCCTTAACAAAATGTGTAGATTCTCAGTACTCCTATTCATTCTACCGTGTTTGTGACAGTCTAACAACTCGTAGGTATCATGACTCTATGTCCTTACCCACCACTCACTAACTCAGTAACACAACTCGTAAACTCTACCTCAGTGACGCCATGTCCTTCACCACAACTCGTAGACTCTACCTCAGTGACTCTATATCCTTAACCACAACTCGTAGACTCTACCTCAGTGACTCCATGTCCTTAACCACAACTCGTGGACTCTACGTCAGTGACTCCATGTCCTTAACTAGAACTCGTAGACTCTACCTCAGTGACGCCATGTCCTTAACTACAACTCGTAGACTCTACCTCAGTGACTCCATGTCCTTAACTACAACTCTCGTTGGCTCTACCTCAGTGACTCCATGTCCTTAACCACAACTCGTAGAGTCCACTTAGTGACTCTATGTCCTTAACCACAACTCGTAGACTCTACCTCAGTGACTTCATGTCCTTAACTATAGCTCGTAGACTCAACCTCAGTGACTCCATGTCCTTAACTACAACTCGTAGACTCTACCTCAGTGACTCTATGTCCTTAACAACAAAATTAGACTCTATCTCAGTGACTCTATGTCCTTAACCACAACTCGTAGACTCTACCTCAGTGACTCTATGTCCTTAACCACAACTCGTAGAGTCCACCTCAGTGACTCTACGTCCTTAACCACAACTCGTAGACTCTACCTCAGTGACTCCACGTCCTTGACTCCACCTCGTTGATTCCATCTCATTCATTCCATCTCGTTGACGCCGGCTCATTGATTCCACCTTGTTGACTCCATTTTCACTGACTCCATCTCATTGACGCCACGCCACTGGCTTAACCTTACCAGGTAATCAGACGCAAAGGTCACATTAGCATACATTGAATAACCTCCTCCATCAATTTGCATGAGCAGCTGAGCTTGCCTGTATGATGAGGGGTGGGGGTCAGGGGTCAGGTCTGTGCTCAGCGGATGGGGACCCAAGCCCTAAAGAATAAGGCAGGTTAAGAGGTCACGGTCTGTTTATGACGATGAGATTAAAGGGCCGTACGCCCTAGTGAAGAAAATGGGATCAGAGGTCACAACTTTTTTTTTTTCCCCCTCACAGGATGGAGTTGGAGGTAGGTGGTGATAATGCGAGCCCAGTTCAGTCGACGTCGTCAGAGTAAATGAGGTCAGAGGTCAAGCCTTAGTTGTCAATTAGAAAGGACATCCTAGCTAACAAGGGAATTAGAGACGACGCTCTTTATCTAAATAATTGGGTCAGGGTTAGGTTAGGCTAGGTTAAACATGGAGTTAGGTTAGGTTAGGTTAGGTTAAACATGGAGTTAGGTTAGGTTAGGTTAGGTTAGGTTAAACATGGAGTTAGGTTAGGTTAGGTTAGGTTAAACATGGGGTTAGGTCATGCTCATAATGGCGGGGTTAAAGCTCAAGTCCTGGTTATAATGACAAGGTCACAGGTCAGGTCTTGGTTATAATGAAGGGGGTCGCAGGTCATACGCTAAATATAATGAGGGGGTCATGAGTCGTGCCCTGGTTATAGCGAAGGGGCCAGAGGTCAACTCCCGGTTATGATGACGGGGCTACAGGTCATGCCTTGGTTATGATGGAAGGGCAAAGGTCAAAAGCCTGGGTTATGATGACGGGGCACAATACATACTTGTGGGCACCTGGAGAAGGACACTTGACGTAGAAAACATGAACGCCACATGACGAACTTCTACAACGCGATGTACTTAATCCGAACAAGTGGACTGGTCTCCCCCCCCCCCAAAAAAAAAAGAAAAAAATAAATAAATTAACAAAAAATAAAAAAGGCTCTCCCCATTACCAGAATATTCAACAGATCATTACGGGACAGGAAAGTGCCAAACGACCGGTAACACTAATTTTCATTTGCACTTCGAACTAGCGTCCCCTCAGTCGTGCTTCAGTCTTAAGAAACAGAGACACAAAATCGTTCATTTCCCAGAGGATGATAACCGAAAATCAAGGTGGTTCTTGCAATACTAGATCATGCTAGACGAATCCCTGAGGACAGGGGAGAAAGAATACTTCCCACGTATTCCCTGCGTGTCGTAGATGGCGACTAAAAGGGGAGGAGGAGGAGGAGGAAGAGGAGGAGGAGGAGGGGGGGGGGGGGGGGGCTGGAAATCCTCCCTCCAGTTTTTATATCTGAAAAAAGAGGGGACAGAGAAGGGGGCCAAGTGAGGATACTTCCTTTAAGGCTCAGTCCTCTGTTCTTAACGCTACATCGCTAACTCGGGAAATGGCGAACAAGAATATATATATATATATATATATATATATATATATATATATATATATATATATATATATATATATATATATAATGATAATAATAATGATAATAATAATAATAATAATAATAATGATAATAATAATAATAATAATAATAATAATAATAATAATAATGATAATAATAATAATAACAATAATAACTGTGAGTCTGTGATGTCCTGCACTTGGACTATCGTACAACCTTCGACAAAGCACCACATACAACTCCACTATGTAAGATCAAGTCTGACGATGAGGATCATCGGAGTGTGCGCGTGGTGGAGAGCAGAGCGGCTCTGGCACGGGAAACATATGATTTGATTTTGATTTCTACAGCGCGAGCGGCGACCCGTCCGTGCACTCCTACTTATCCTGTGGGCGGTGGCGTAATGAGGCTACAGAGTGCATAAAAGGTCCATGGACTGGGCCACAAAGACTGATATAAGTTAGCGGTTACATGGTGAGGGAAGCGTCAACATGGATTGGGCAGCAATGAATAAATCACTTGCAGATTCACATGGCAACTGAAGTTTACAGGGGTTGAACAACAGGGATAAGGTTACGTAGCAAGATATACAACAAATGAACTATTCACAGTAAGCAAAGTTATGATACTTTTCAACGGGGAATCACCCGACCTTTATGTAACAAGCGGGGTGCCACAGGGCTCAGTCCTGGGACCCATACTGTTCGTCATCAACATCAGCGACCTGGAGACACGACTCTCCCACCTGCAGAATTTCCAAATTTCCCGGTCTTCAGGGGAAGACGGGTTGAAGGTTCACATAGGATTCAGGCAAACTGTTGGAGTGGTCCGAGACTTGACAAATGGTGTTAGACGAATGCAAAGGAACACTCTGGTTCTGAGAATATTGATCATGAATGTAGAATGTTCATCAGAAGTTAAAGCAATGCCTGGCAATGCCTGTCTACATACAATAAAGTCAACAGGATGCTTGGTTACACAGCCAGACATATAAAGCAATGGAACAAAGAACACACGACTTATTCTTTACAGCGCCCTAGTATGAGCTCATGTAGAACCTACATTAAGTCCTGGTCATGACACTTGACAGAGAAGGAGAAAAACTAAAACAAATTCAAAGAACATTCAACAAAACAAATTCCGTCACTCATAATCCCAGAGACCTAGAATTATCTTCTTTTAAAAAAAGTACAGCACCAACGACGTGTTCCTTTTTTTTCTTCTGTAAGGAAAAGTAGCATCAATGAGCTGTTCCTGTATCAAGCGTTAGTAAGAGTAGAGCCAGTAACGTGTTTCTTTTTTACTTACTTTAAGGAACGGTAGAATCAAAGACGTGTTTCTTATTTACCCAATCTAAGGAACAGGAGCAACAATGACGTGTTCTTTTACCAACTGTAAGGGGCAACAGCACCAATGACGTGTTCCATCTTTACCTGGTGGAAGTAACAGTAGCATTAGTGACGTGTTCCTTCTGTGCAGATCGAGATTGAACTGTTACCGGACAGTAACACGTCTGTTGCTTACTACATACAAGGATAAAGTCAAAGGTCATGTTGCAAGGCAACACAATGGGGTCAGACGTTACGCCATTATGAAGAAAATGGGTCAGAGGTCAGACCGGATGATGAAGTCAGGGGTCAAGCCCCTTACCGAGAGGAGAAGGTCAGAGGTTAAAAAGCCTTATCGGAGAATAAGTTCAGAGGTCACCGTGGCGCGTTGTCCCGTCCCCTGGACGAGAAGGCATCTCTCACACAGTTATTTCGGTGTCTCGCGTTACGATGTGGAGTCCAGATTATCTTAGGACACACGTGTGGGTCACCGCAAACTGCAGATGCAGGGGAAGGTGCCGTGTTTTCCTGGGTGTTCTGTAGCCACATGGACAGCTACTGTGGCTCACAGGGGCAGCTAGTGTGTCCACAGGGGGTGGCCACTGAGCCCCAGAGGGTGTGGCCGCTGTGCCCCACAAGAGGGAGCCACTGTGCCCCACAGGAGGAAGCCACTGTATCCCACAAGAGGGAGCCACTGCGCCCCACAGGGACAGCCACGGTGCCTACAGAAGGCGGCCCGATATCCCACAGGGTTGGCCACGATTGCAGTGTCCCCGGCCAGACACACCCACACAAACCCCCTCCAAAATCCCGCTGTAAACTTTTCGAGAAGGGCCACTAATTTTCCTCCCTCGTTACTGTAATTTTAATGAGACCTTTATCACCTTCTTGATTTTTACCCACCGCCCGAAAGGTCACGGTGACCTGACCTTCACACACAATGAGATGGAGCCGGGCGATAGCACCGTGTGCATCTGGAATAGAATTTGAACTCATAGAGTTAACAGGAATTGTAATTTCGTAAATGTCGAGGGTGATCATTCATTGCGTAATCCCCAGTGATGTAATTTTTCATTATATCGCTAACAGATAAAATCTAATTACCTTTTGGAAGCATGACTGTACTTGTATATAACAACAACAACAATAATAATGATAATAATAATAATAATAATAATAATAATAATAATAATAATAATAATAATGATAATAGTATTAAAATTAATTATTATTATTATTATTATCATTATTATTATTATTATTATTATAATCATTATTATCATTATTATTATTAAGTTTACAAAATCAAAATGCAGCCAAAGTCTGAAAAAAGAGAAAATACACATATTAACGATGAGGACAGCTGGTTTATACCATGGGTAGCGGGTGTCAGACACTTTTCCTTACTTCCTAAGGCTTCTCAGACAACTGCCTTGTTTCTATAACTTCTATAAACTGGGCACCTCCACCCTCTAACCATTCCTCGATACTTTGATATATAGAGATAGATAGATAGATAGATAGATAAATAGATAGATAGATAGATAGCTATATAGATAGATGGATAGATAAATAAATAAATAAATATAATAGAGGAGAGAGAGAGAGAGAGAGAGAGAGAGAGAGAGAGAGAGAGAGAGAGAGAGAGAGAGAGAGAGAGAGAGAGAGAGAGAGAGAGAGAGAGAGAGAGAGAGAGCTCATCGGTCATACCTGCACAGATACTTTCCATATTTTCCCTGGGAGGAGTTCTGCGCTGTTGGCTGGGATGCTTCGCTGCTGCGCTGAACGTGTAGCAGAGGTCATCTTGGTTGGGTCGGAGCCCTGCATCCTTTCTACTACTAGATCTTTCTGTCCCTCTAGTCACGGTGGGATAGCTCCTGGTCTCTGATGGTTCCCGCACCAGGAACAGAACGTACCGGGCCATGAAATACCTTCCTTCACCTGAATCCCATTCCCGCTTTCATTTCTGACGTGAATCATTGGCAAAGCTGCTCTTCATAAAGTCAAGCACCCCTTCGTAAATAGTAAGTGTGTCCTGTTTTGACGTCTTTTTCTTCAGACTAATCTCTCCCTCTGGTCCCTGAACCAAAGCATCTCCAGTAACTTCAGTAATTCAGCTTTTCCTCCTCTCCTCCTACCTGATGCAGCCACCCTTTTTTGATATTCTATTTCCCTTTAATTCTACTCTGGATGATTCTTTATCTAATACTCCAATGCCATATCCTCCTACTGAACCCATGCCATCTCTTTATATCATTTTCTATTTTCTTTCATGCATATTCGCCATTTTCGTTAGCGAGGTAGCGTCAAGAACAGAAGATTTTGCCCCAGAGGGAAAATCCTCACTTGGCCCCCTTCTCTTTTCCTTACACCCCCCCCTCCCCCCAGCCCATTTACTCGCCTTTTACGACACGCAGGGAATATGTGGGAAGTATTCTTTTTCTCCTATCATATATATATATATATATATATATATATATATATATATATATATATATATATATATATATATATATATATATATATATATATATATATATATTATAAGGAGGTTGGAGAGTAACTTGTGCTGACCTGAACACGCGTGTGAGGAACATGTTCTCGCCAGGATATCCAGTTGGCTGACCATAGGGTTGATGGCGTTGTCCATATCTGAAGTTAGCTCCTTAGATGATTCGTCGAGCACCAGGTATTACTGGATGGGCTGGTGACCGCAGTCTCTGGTGGTAAGAAAGAGGTCAAAGTCCGCGGTGCGTGCGGGCCAGCAATGCGACTTGTAGCATGTACCAATTCCTTCTTGAAGACAAGGTCTTTGGTGTCCAGTTGAAGGCAGTCCAAAAGCCACACTGAAACACAGTCAGTCACCACTGTACAGATCACTTGGAAGCTGACGTAGCTGATCCAACTAGGAAGGTACTGATGTACAGGGCAAGTGTGTAGCTCAGTAAGACAAAAGTAGAAGTAGCCCTAATGACCCAATCAAGGTAGACAAGTTTCTCTTCGTCTAACTCTGTCTTATAAATGTCATGCCATCACACCAGCCTCTCCTGTCATACCGTCACACCAGCCTCTCCTGTCATACCGTCACACCAGCCTCTCCTGTCATACCGTCACACCAGCCTCTCCTGTCATACCGTCACACCAGCCCCTCCTATCCTACCGTCACACCAGAGAGAGCGATCTAGTTTTGACTTATTCTTTGATCGGGTTCGCTACTCGTTCGTCCCCGTCCTCCTGCCTGGCTGGTGCGCCGAGTGCTAGAGGATCTCTTACCTCTTGCGGTGTCGCAGTGTTCCTGGGTAAGCCGTCAACGTCAGCTCACCCTGCACAGGAAGTAGTGACCGCTCCTTCACATCACCTACACACAGCCAATATTTTCCTAGATATACTTCTTTGATACATATTACGCAAGTCTCTACATTAACGTTCTAGAAAAAAAGAAAACCATGAGAATCCTCACACCATTGATGACCATTGGTGATGGTTCTCCAAACGGCGCTAATGCAAGACATTTTTACCAGCAGCCGTTCCTGACACCGTCTGGTTCGTGTTTTTCTTAAAGGAACACCAAGCCGGGACGGCCCAAGGACATGAGGCGGAAGTTTAATCTGAATGATTTCTGCTTTTTACATTGAACGTTAGTTTATCTAAGATTAATCACGCTCTTCGTTGATGATATGTGCAATTAAGGTATGCATGTTGGTATAGGTAATTAAGGTATGCAAGTTGATACACGTAATTAAGGTATGCATGTTGATATACGTAATCAAGGTATTCATGATGATATACGTAATCAAGGTATTCATGATGATATACGTAATTAAGATATGCATGTTGATACACGTAATTAAGGTATGCCTGTTGATACACGTAATTAAGGCATGCATGTTCATATGCATAATCAAGGTATTCATGTTGATATACGTAATTAAGGTATGCATGTTGATACACGTAATTAAGGTATATATGTTGATATACGTAATTAAGGTATACATATTGATATAAGTAAATAAGGTGTACATGATGACAAAGACAGCAGCACCAGCACCAACCTGTGTCCTTCATGATCTCCACTTAAAACGATGCTCAGTGTGCAGGGATGTAGCTTGAAATTCAGCAAGAGCTTCAGAAACAGCGACTGTTGCTACGTTTCTGTTACTGCCTCACCACCACGACTCTGTCACCACCACACGACAACGTAACATAGGTCGTAAACACCTCTGGCAACGCCGACCGACACAAGACGACCCAGCTGGGATGTCAGACATCACTTGCAACCCCCACAGGACGACCTAGTCACGGTGGGTGACACCAGTGATGCGGCTCCAAACACTTAAATATCTGTGGGGTTGGTGGGTGGCCTTGCATGTTCAGAGTCTGCCTCTGTTCGCGTCCCAATACACCGGGACGAGGAAGAAATCTTGGCCCCCATCAGATCCTACTTCTCCTCCTCCTCCTGTCTCCAGCTGTTAAGTCCCAGTACCTGCCTCCCTACACAACGACACTCGACCCTCCGCCAGTCTACGACAATCCAGACATGACACGACGTTTCCAGTACAAGAGATCGCTGGAGATACGTTCCACCGGACAAGGATACTCCACACTGACCACAAGTTAAAAAAAAGGTGACACTTAGACCTCGCCTGACAGCTTTTTGCTTCTTATCTCTGGCCCTGGAGGTGAACGGTTAATGAGGCTTAAGACAGCAGTTAGCCTACATGAGAAGAGAATCACGACAAAGATCAAAAAAAATTCTATTACTTCAATACGATCATTACTATCAGGGGTATAATCCACACTTCCCAGCCACAATGAGGAACCTGAAGCTGTGATTGTACATAGGAAGGCGATCGAGAAGACGCAGACGACTGTCCTTCACTCGGTAGACTGGGGACAGATGGAACCATTGGGGGAGAGTTTTACGTCACGAAACAAATGTCTCCTAAAGATCTCTCCCCCACCACCCACCTACACTTCCTGCCACCCCCTCCTCAACTCCAGCCACCGCCCGCCACTTCCTGCCGTTCCTCCTGTCCCTGCCACCCACACTTTCTGCTACCCCTTCCCCTCATCCACCTTTTCTGGAGCCCCTCCTCCTCCGACACTCAAAACCTGGGACAGCCGACCAGCCCTGTGCTCTCCCAGGTCGCACAGCAGCAGCCACGTGCCGTTACTTCAGCCTCTTGTTTATGTCACAATCCTAATGGCATCTTCTTCCCTGGGTCACACTCCTACTGACCTCTTCTTGCCTGGGTCACACTCCTATTGACCTTTTTCTTACCTGGGTCACACTCCTACTGACCACTACCTGCATGAGAGGCGACCTTTCCCCTCTCGTCCAGGGGCTGTCCATGCTCACTCCTCCGACCTTCTTAAAAGTGCAAACCCCAAACCCGGACCCGGACCTTTGCCCACAGGACGCTACCAGGCAGGGTTAAGTGTTGCACCCACAAGGATCGTCGTGGCGTGGGGGTGTGGGGGGTGGAGGGAAGTAAACATGGGACGGGAACTCTGCGATAATAATATTCCTATAAAAAAGAGAAAATGTGGTACCTGAGAAGGTCATCCCAAGTCTTCAGCATCAAGATGGCGTGTCACCCCTAAAGGTGAGGAACTGTAGCCTCATAACCTTGTTGACACTGCGTGATCTGCTTCCCTGCGTGGGTGCCTCGTCTCGTGCCTTGTTAATACAGCGCAGTCTTTTCTTATCCCGGCTGGTCTGGCGCCACATTTCATACTTGCCTTTTTATATCATCTGGGTTGGACTATGCCCGCGAGGGAAGGATGTTGTCCAACAACACTCCTGTGACTCGGGTCCTGTTGAATGACCTTCCGTCCTCCTGCTGGACTATATACTCACACGTATCTCTCTCCGTCTCGTCTTCTTGGGTTGATTCTTCTTATCTCAGTATCATGCTCAGCAGTTCTCTTCCCCGCAGGTGACCTGTGTTACACTCTGGTTTCTTGGGTGTGTGTCTGGTGGGCGTGGCTCTCTCACGTGGCTCCTTGCTCTCCAGGGAACACCTTGAGCGGCGCACTAGCCTGACGCAGTTTGGTCCTGGAAACATTCTGGTTCTTGGCTTCCCCTGTCGTACCTCGATCTCCTTCTAAGACTTGTTGTGTCTCTTCCCACCGCTGATCAAGTACGTCGCACCACGTCATATCTTCAGCTTTGTCGACTGCGGGAAGGCTGGGTCGGCGGAGGTTCCATCTGTCTCTCGCCCACAACAGCCAGCCACGTCCAAGACGCTGGCACGGATTGATTGATTGATCTCAGTGCCGGGAACACCAGCGACCAGCAGGAACCGGCCAGGATACATGTGTTACTGTCGGCTCCTGCTGCTGCTGCTGGCGTCAACCCCACCTCTCCAACAGCTCAAGCCACGACTGGCTACTGTGGGAAACAGACAGGTGGGATATCCGCTACCCTAACCTTCTCACAGCTGTTTACAATAACGACAGTCCTTCCCACACACCAAGATTGATTACCTGTGCGGGCAAACAGGTTGCCTCAGGTGACAGAAACACTGGGCCCCGCACGTAACCGATAACCAGCAGTTGTAACCGCCGGACAAATACCCACCACAGGGTAGAGCCCAGGTGCGGGTAATGGGAAATACGGATTAGAGAAGAGCTTACGGAGGGAAAGATCTGTATGAGGCAAGGCGAAGTGGGCGCAGGATTAACACGTGAAGAGGATGAACAATAAAGGCAAAACTATGCCGAAACGCTCAAGTGATGGTGATGATGTAAGGCGATACGACCCAACAAGTTAGCGATCCACCAGCAGCACCACGTCACTCTCTTATTGCACCACTTTTTATTATCTTAAATTTCTTAGAATCATCCTTACCTTGTGAGTGCTGGGCGGGCCCCGCGATCCCGCCACCCTCCGGCTGACGGTCCCGGGAGAAGCCAGCACTGTCGGGTTGCCTCTAATCCCCGGTCTCACGAGGAATCACCCTGTTACGTTGGTCAATATGAAAATCACGAAAAAAAAAATACATACCAGACTTTAAAGCTGCAAACTGCAATGATCTTAGCATTGGTCTTGACAACTGAATGATACCGATCATAAATACGGTCTGGAAGTAGTTTGGAAAAACTTCAGTAAAACTTTCAAAGGCAGTGGAAGGAACACACGTGCCAATACGTAGCAGTTCTTTTTCCTAAACGAAGCCAAAATGGTGGAGCGACATGAAAAAGTACCTGTTGTCTAAGAAATTAGCACACAAGAATCTTAGAAACACAACAATCAACGTGATAAGTGTGAATTTTGCAAATCAATGTAAGAAATAAAGAGACTCATACGTCAAAATAAACGTCAATACGAAGCATATGTTTCTGGAAATAACAAAAGAAACTCAAAAGAAGTCTTATGTCAGAAGCGACAGAGTCCTTCCCCAGTCAAATGGTCCACTGATCATGGAAAACAATGACTTGGTTCAAGACAACGAAGCCATAGCAAAGATCTTACATGATATTTTTTCCATTTGTATTTACGACTGAAGACACATCTCACGTCCTCACTCCAATTTCACTGCAGAGCTGAGCAAGCATTGCTCCATACTGGCATAAAAGTGGAAGAAATACCATCAGCACTACATGGAATGAAAGTCACCAAAACGGTAGGCCAAGATAAGTTTTATGTGAGGACAATAAGAAAAACTAGAAATGATATATCTAAGCTCTTGACTTTTCAGTAAGTTACTTGCTACAGGGAGAATGCCAGAAAATTGGAAGTTCGCCAGTGTAACACCAACATAGAAAAAAAAAAAAGATGATAAGTTTATGCCCAGAGATTATCATCTCCTGAGCTTAACGGATACAGCTGGTAAACTCATGGAAACCAACATTCAGAACAAACATTTAGAGGACCACCACTTCAAAAAACGAATCTGAGGACGGTTTTCCACGAGATCATTCACGTCTTAAAAATCAGCTTGATTTCTTTTACGAAATAACAAACATGTATGACGAAAGTAAAGCAGCAGATGATGTCATCTACTTAGACTTTCGTAAAGTAATCGATAAAGATCCGCATCAAAAGTAACCAGCAAAAGTTAAATTACAGGCATAGATGGCGTTGTACTTCGGTGTTAGAATATTGCTTCACTAACCAAACAGAAAGAATAGTGATCAATGGTGGAGCCTAGAATTGCTAGACGTTACAAGTGGTGTGCCACAGGGATAAATCTTGGGGCCAATTTTCTTTCTCATATATATTTGGGCTGTGTTATGAAATATCAAGATTCGCAGATGCTGCTGAGCTGGGAAACAAATTTCCAACACAAATTGAGCGTCTTTACCTTCATACTGACAGACAAAACCGATGGACTGGGTTCACATGTGACAAATGAATCTGGATGTCAATGATTACAAAGTAATTACATATCGATAACCTGACCTGATACCAACCATAGTGGACCTGATACCAACCATAGTGGACCTGATACCAACCATAGTGGACCTGATACCAACCACAGTGGACCTGATACCAACCATAGTGGACCTGATACCAACCATAGTGGACCTGATACCAACCATAGTGGACCTGATACCAACCACAGTGGACCTGATACCAACCATAGTGGACCTGATACCAACCATAGTGGACCTGATACCAACCATAGTGGACCCGATACCAACCAAGGTGGACCTGATACCAACCCATAGTGGACCTGATACCAACCATAGTGGACCTGATACCAACCATAGTGGACTTGATACCAACCATAGTGGACCTGATACCAACCATAGTGGACCTGATACCAACCATAGTGGACTTGATACCAACCATAGTGGACCTGATACCAACCATAGTGGACTTGATACCAACCATAGTAGACCTGATACCAACCATAATGGACCTGATACCAGCTATAGTGGACCCGATACCAACCATAGTGGACCTGATACCAACCATAATGGACCCGATACCAACCATAGTAGACCTGATACCAACCATAATGGACCTGATACCAACTATAGTGGACCCGATACCAACTATAGTGGACCTGATACCAATCATAGTGGACCTGATACCAACCATAGTGGACCTGATACCAACCATAGTGGACCTGATACCAATCATAGTGGACCTGATACCAACCATAGTGGACCTGATACCAACCATAGTGGACCTGATACCAACCATAGTGGACCTGATACCAACCATAGTGGACCTGATACCAATCATAGTGGACCTGATACCAATCATAGTGGACCTGATACCAACCATAGTGGACCTGATACCAACCATAGTGGACCTGATACCAATCATAGTGGACCTGATACCAACTATGACTGACCTGACATCAACCACTGGAAGCACTTGTCTGTGTTCGTCCCAGGACGCTGGGAGCACTTGTCTGTGTTCGTCACAGGACGCTGGAAGCACTTGTCTGTGTTCGTCACAGGACGCTGGGAGCACTTGTCTGTGTTCGTCACAGGACGCTGGAAGCACTTCGCCTGTGTTCGTCCCAGGACGCTGGAAGCACTTGTCTGTGTTCATCCCAGGACGCTGGAAGCACTTGTCTGTGTTCGCCCCAGGACGCTGGAAGCACTTGCCTGTGTTCGTCCCAGGACGATGGAAGCACTTGTCTGTGTTCGTCACAGGACGCTGGAAGCACTTGTCTGTGTTCGCCCCAGGACGATGGAAGCACTTGCCTGTGTTCGTCCCAGGACGCTGGAAGCACTTCGCCTGTGTTCGTCCCAGGACGCTGGAAGCACTTGTCTGTGTTCGTCACAGGACGCTGGGAGTACTTGTCTGTGTTCGTCACAGGACGCTGGAAGCACTTGTCTGTGTTCGTCACAGGACGCTGGAAGCACTTGTCTGTGTTCGTCACAGGACGCTGGAAGCACTTGTCTGTGTTCGTCAGTCAATAGTTTTCTGTTCCCCAGATTGCCTTTCACCCGGGCATTGTTTCCCCACATGTCTCCATTCTGTTCGAGGTGGCACGCGCGGTTGGTTCCCTGTGGCCGACTCGTCTGTTGCGAGTGTGGGGGGGTTACCACAAGGTACTCATGACTCACGGGGGCAGAGCCAGGGGAACGCTGAGGGAGGGTGGGCAGGGTCAGAGGGGGAGAGACTGAGGGGACGATGACAGTGGGGATGAGGGGAAAACGTGTGAAGATGAAGGGTTGCAACGTGTGAGGATATGAGTGGATTGAGGGGTGAGGGGGTGACGCACAGGGTGAGTGGAGTGGCCGGTAGGGTAAGGGTGGGGTGAGGGAGAAGGTGGGGTGAGAAGGAGGGATAGAGGGGACGGTGGGGTAAGGAAAGCAGGGTGATGAGAGAGGCTGGAGGGGATGATGGGGAAGGTAAGGCGGGGCGAGGGTGGGGAAACATGCTGGTGATAACTACACACGAGGCCATCAAGTGTCTCAGCAGAGTAGGCGGTCATCTCGGGTCCTCCCAGGGGAGAGCTCCCGACGGTGGTGACGGAGGGAGAGGAATTCCTCTGGCAGTGGTGGTGGTGGTGGTGGAGGGAGAGGTAGTCCGTCAGTTTCGGTGAGGCATCAGAAGGTAATTCTCATAGTGATATAAGGAAGGAAGGAAGGAAGGAAGGAAGGAAGGAAGGAAGGAGAGAAGGTACCAGATGTACCCTCTGTGACACCTGGTTCCCCTGGTATGTGTGTGTGGTAGCGAGAGTTGGCTGCAGGTGTTCTAACCCTCCGGACCCAGACTATTCCCCAGCCTGCCACAGCCTCCCATTACCTCCACCAGTGTCTCTCGTGACGACGCTGCTAACACCAGTCCTCGCTTGGCTTGCCTGGGCCTCCGCATCCCAACCATGCTCCAACATCCCAAGACCTCTGGGTCTCGGCACCACACGCCGAGGGAGACTGCTGGGTTATGATTAGTAGGAACTCCCCCAAAATAAGGTAAAGCGTATTGCAAGTTACCCCTACCAGGTGTAGGATGAGGAGTTACTCCTACGTGCTGGATGAGGAATTACTCCTACCAGGAGGCGCTGGATGAGGAGAGCCCCTACTGGAACGTTATGGATGAGGAGCTGCTCCAACCAGGAGGTACTGGATGAGGAGAGTCCCTACCTGGTGTTCGATGAGGAGCTACGACTACCAGGAGATGAGCCCCTACCAGGAGGTGCTGGATGAGGAGAACCCCTACCAGGAGGTGCTGGATGAGGAGAGCCCCCAGCTGGAGCCATCGGTATGTATGAGACATGGACCACCTGTATCCACGATGCAGTGAAGGTTGCTCCGCCGTTACCAGCGATGTAGATATAAAACACTGAGCACACTGGCTGCCGCCATTAATCTTAAATGAACACTTTGATTGTATGACAGTGCGAGTGGAAATGCCATAGTTACCGACTGGATAAGAAAAAAAAAAAAAGAAACAAGTCAGTTCTTTATCGTGTTGCAACCATTCGGTGTTTACAGGAGACATTTGAAACTTACCACTAATACAGAGGACGTGAAGAGCGTGGGTTGGTGGTCTGTACAAACAAAACACTATCCAAAACAAAAATACGTTAGATTTCCGTCAAGTTTTGTGGCAAAGTATTGTCAAGTATTGACAGTACACAGTCCCCATCGAGGCCCAGATCTTAAACGAAACACACTCATAAAATCATCACCAAAGAGATGAATAAGAGGAAAAATAATCCAAAAAAATTGTGATTGTGAGGAAAAAACTACTATCTAAAAACGGTCAGGTGGTAGCTGTTAGGAAAGACCACAGAAGGTCTAGGTTTAGCGCTGTGAGGAAAGAAACAGATATCAAAACGGCCCACCCTTGATCTGCCAAAGGCAATAAAGTAAGCCAGTGAGGTGATGGTTTGCCATGCATTACGTGGTCAAAGATAAGGGTTGGAGGGTTGGTACCCAGTAACACACAACCTGTATCGCCTGTCCTGTGTCACATATCTAGTGTCACAATGCCTGCCTTCTGTCACATATTTAGTGTCACAATGCCTGCCTTGTGTCAAATGTTTAGCGTCACAATGTCCGCCTTGTGTCACATATCTAGTGTCACAATGCCTGCTCAGTGTCACATATCTGGTGTCACACTGCCTGCCCAGTGTCACATATCAGGTGTCACACTGCCTGCCCAGTGTCATATATCTGGTGTCACAGTGGCCTGCTCAGTGTCACATATCTGGTGTCACAGTGCCTGACCAGTGTTACATATCTGGTGTCACAGTGCCTGCCCAGTGTCACATATCTTGTGTCACACTGCCTGCCCAGTATCATATATCTGGTGTCACAGTGCCTGCCCAGTGTCACATATCTGGTGTCACACTGCCTGCCCAGTGTCATATATCTGGTGTCACAGTGGCCTGCTCAGTGTCACATATCTGGTGTCACAGTGCCTGACCAGTGTTACATATCTGGTGTCACAGTGGCCTGCTCAGTGTCACATATCTGGTGTCACAGTGCCTGACCAGTGTTACATATCTGGTGTCACACTGCCTGCCCAGTATCATATATCTGGTGTCACAGCGGCTGCTCAGTGTCACATCACATATCTGGTGTCACAGTGCCTGCCCAGTTTCACGTTACCAGTGTTCATTACTCAAGAGTCAGGTAACCAGGTATCTGGCGTTTGTCATCTACGTCAACATTTTCACACAAGTTAGTCTTACCTCCACAACAGCACTTACTTCTCCGGTGGTAGAAAAAGTGTCCTGAAGCTGGTGTTACCTGTATGGTAATTCGTTATTTGTAATTACCTGTTTGTACTGTAGGGGGAGGGAATTCTACACTGGTGGGGGCCCCCCTCATCTTTCTCTCAATCCTTCTCCACTGTCACGCAACTCTTCATATTTTCTAATGTTGTCTGCATTTATCATGTGCTCAGCTATAAACTTGCATCTATCCCCTACTTATGTACTATAAACGTACTTATCAACATTACTTGTGTGTGGCGCGTCTTGCTGGAGTCAAAGTGACATCCTGTGGTTGCTCTGCCCTCAACATCTTTGGTCATCAGTCCACTCCCCCGGCCACTCTGCCCTTCCTCTTCAAGGGTATATCAAAGAAGGGTTCTCCAGCGTATCTACGCACATCTTCAGTACATTTAGTGTATATACACTCATCTTCAGTACATATAGCGTATCTATGCACATCTTCAATACATTCAGTGTATATACGCTCATCTTCAGTACATATAGCGTATCTACGCACACCTTCAGTACATATAGCGCGTCTACACACATCTTCAGTCCATAGAGTGATATCTTATCAGAGCCACTGGTCATATATGGGTCAAAACCCTTCAGTATGGTGTTAATGTGTTTTCAGATATCTCAGTGTTTGTTGAGACCTTCTCCCTCACCTACCGTTCAGTCTCGCTGGTGTTATGGCTAGGATGTGTTCCACTCTCGAGCTTATCAGTCGGTTCCTCACGTATCCTTCCTTCCATCCTCCTCAACAATGCTTCGCTCTGAATCCCCTTATCTTGGTCACCAGTTCTTCAACTGATAATTCTTCCTGTTGAATTTGTGGAAAAGTTTTGGATTTTCTTATGACTTGTATACATTATGCTTTTGAAAGTTTCCTTGTTCCTCCTTTCTTAACCTGCTATACCTTGTTGTACTTGATCTCTTATAAATACAAAATGCTCCCTGGCTGGCTGGAGTATCGCCTGTCTTCCACACAGCACATCTCAAAGCCTCTTTTTCTTGTTGACATCTTTTATTGAACCCTTCTTCCCTCTTTCTTAACCTTCCCTTTCTATATGAGGCGGGAGGCAACCACGTTTGTACCCTTCATTGTAAATCTCACAGAGGGTTTTAGCACAATTCCCAGGATCCTGACCGCTGAACTCCATCTGCCATGTTGAAGTAATTGTTGAGTTCTGTGTAGTTTCCACGACTGTATCTCCTCGTTAAGCCTGACCTCAGCTCGGCTTTTATAACTTCCTCATTTACCAGACAGCAGGTGGGAGCAGGCCAGGCAGCCAGGCAGCAGGTGGGGGTGGGCCAGCCAGCCAGGCAGCAGGTGGGGGCGGGCCAGCCAGCCAGGCAGCAGGTGGGGGCGGGCCAGCCAGCCAGGCAGCAGGTGGGAGCAGGCCAGGCAGCCAGGCAGCAGGTGGGGGCGGGCCAGCCAGCCAGGCAGCAGGTGGGGGCGGGCCAGGCAGCCAGGCAGCAGGTGGGGGCGGGCCAGCCAGCCAGGCAGCAGGTGGGAGCAGGCCAGGCAGCCAGGCAGCAGGTGGGGGCGGGCCAGCCAGCCAGGCAGCAGGTGGGGGCGGGCCAGGCAGCCAGGCAGCAGGTGGGGGCGGGCCAGCCAGCCAGGCAGCAGGTGGGGGCGGGCCAGCCAGCCAGGCAGCAGGTGGGAGCAGGCCAGCCAGCCAGGCAGCAGGTGGGGGCGGGCCAGCCAGCCAGGCAGCAGGTGGGGGCGGGCCAGCCAGCCAGGCAGCAGGTGGGGGCGGGCCAGCCAGCCAGGCAGCAGGTGGGGGCGGGCCAGCCAGCCAGGCAGCAGGTGGGGGCGGGCCAGCCAGCCAGGCAGCAGGTGGGGGCGGGCCAGCCAGCCAGGCAGCAGGTGGGGGCGGGCCAGCCAGCCAGGCAGCAGGTGGGGGCGGGCCAGCCAGCCAAGCAGCAGGTGCACACGTCTGGGCCGGGTATCCATCCCTGAGTGGCCCCTCCCCCCGCCCCACCTGGACAATGGACCCACCGTCCAGCGATTCGCTTAAAAATCGCTCCACGGTCATGTTCCGGCCCGCGGCTCGCTACTCACTCCTGCCTGCCTCACACGACCCCCACCACCTGCCTGCCCATCCATTACTATGACCATCACCGTCTCTGTAGCACGTCCAGTGTCTGGAATTTCATCTTCATATATAAGGGTTCAGCAAAGTGAATCCTCTCACCTTTGGTAAGATATAGTTTGCAGACACAGAGCACCTCGGCTCTAATCCCACACCCTGGGCCGTGGACACGCAACATGAGGACTTATTACCGTCAGAAATAATTCTTTTCCCACAGAAATATTGAGAGAGAACATTACCTGTGTACGCTATACACCACCTTACTATTTTACTCCACTGACCAAACTGACGTGCTGGGCAGTGGGTTACTAGCCTACAGTTCGGTCCCCGATGCTGGGTCGTCCGGACAGCTGGGGATCAGAGAACTGGTAAGTGTAATGGTTGAGGCAGATGGGTGGTAGTGGTTCGAGCGGTAGGTACCCTCAATCTACCATGGTACAGATATGGTGATGATATCTTATGATCTATGGCCTCCCAGTGAGGATCCGAGGGAAGGTTTTGAGGAACAGAGTAACTTGGTTCCCTCCATAACTTCCAAAATGGAAGAGAAAGTCAGTAATCCATGGCCTTTTTTTTACACTCTTTGATAATGAGATCAGACAGGAGTCTTAGGTTCAAAGTGTATAAGAGACCTACCCGAGTACATGCATTCGTTCACCATTTCCAGAAGCGTCAGGATTCTGGCAAAATATCTACATTTAATGGGGACACGTTTCTTGAAGCTAAGCCTTAAGAATCTGCGACCCAGAATTCTTAAATGAAGAAATTGATCATATTTATGATAATGCAAGATAACTTAGTTCTCCTGAGAATAACTACTATTATAATGAGAAGGAACATAAGGAACAAAAATATTTCACCACTTACTAGTATTTTTAACTAGTATTGATGTTGTATTCCTATATGAAAACACCACAGGGAATTCCTTGATAAAGAACAGACCATCATCTAATGTCAAATCAGGTGTTTCCTCCGTTCTGTGTAAAGTCTGCACTAGGATATATATCAGCCAAACTGCTAAATCTTTAGAGAATATTCAGCAGCATGAATATTCCGTAAGCACAGCCTCGGAATCACACGCAATATTCAGACATACAGAAGAATATTCACAGTGGGGGAAGTTATTACCCTTGTGTGTCATTTATAGAAAGGCGTTGTGTTGAATCCTCGCTTACCAAAGTGAGGCTCACCATAAACATGAATGAAGGATTTCACATGTAAGTTAATTTCTTCATGAAATCTGTGTTGAAAATGTGAGTTAAGGAAGCTGGAACTGACGCCTTTCCCAGATATAGGGACGTGTCACTTTACTGCTCTGGTCAACCTTTCCATGTTTCTCACATCATCTGTTCCTTGTTTCCCCAGCTGTGGTGTGGGCTGCTTTTGTATGTATATATGTTCTCTCGTTCAAATGGAGTCTGTATCCTTTAAAATGGCTCGAAAAGCAGTCGAATGCTTGGGGCTTCAGTGGTTATTTTACCAGCGAGTTGACTCATCTCTGTATATGTATGTGTATGTATACCTTCTAGATGTACACTAACAGCCTCTCCCAGTGTGATGTGCACCCGCTGGGCCCTCCTGTCCCGCACCCATGTTGATATACACACCCACTGTACACTGGCTGTGCTTGCCTCTACCAACCATCCCCAACCGTGCGCCTTTCACAAAGACTATCACAGACATGATTTGTGGTTAACAAACATCTATCTATCTATAACCAAAAAACGTTTTTAATAACAATAATGATAATAATAATAATAATAATAATAATAATAATAATGATGATAATAACAATAATAATAGTAATTATAATAGTAATATTAATAATAATAAAATAACACACACACACACACACATATATATATATATATATATATATATATATATATATATATATATATATATATATATATATATATATATATATATCTTTCTTTTCTTTCATACTATTCGCCATTTCCCGCATTAGCGAGGTAGCGTTAAGAACAGAGGACTGGGCCTTTGAGGGATTATCCTCACTTGGCCCCCTTCTCTGTTCCTTCTTTTGGAAAATTAAAAAAAGAAAAAAAAAAATGAGAGGGGAGGATTTCCAGCCACCCGCTCCCTTCCCTTTTAGTCGCCTTCTACGACACGCAGGGAATACGTGGGAAGTATTCTTTCTCCCCTATCCCCAGGGATAATATATATATATATATATATATATATATATCCCTGGGGATAGGGGAGAAAGAATACTTCCCACGTATTCCCTGCATGTCGTAGAAGGCGACTAAAAGAGGAGGGAGCGGGTGGTTGGAAATCCTCCCCTCTAGCTTCTTTTTAATTTTCCAAAAGAGGAACAGAGAAGGGGGCCAGGTGAGGATATTCCCTCAAAGGCCCAGTCCTCTGTTCTCAACGCTACCTCGCTAATGCGGGAAATGGCGAATAGTATGAAAGAAAGAAAGATATATATATATATATATATATATATATATATATATATATATATATATATATATATATATATATATATATATATTCTATTCATCATTTATTTATTTTGCTTTGTTGCTGTCTCCCGCTTTAGCGAGGTAGCGCAAGGAAACAGACGAAAGAATGGCCCAACCCACCCACATACACATGTATATACATACACGTCCACACACGCAAGTATACATACCTATACATCTCAACGTATACATGTATATACACAAACAGACATATACATATATACACATGTACATAATTCATACTGTCTGCCTTTATTCATTCCCATCGCCACCTCGCCACACATGAAATAACAACCCCCTCCCCCCTCATGTGTGCGAGGTAGCGCTAGAAAAGACAACAAAGGCCACATTCGTTCACACTCAGTCTCTAGCTGTCATGTAATAAAGCACCGAAACCACAGCTCCCTTTCCACATCCAGGCCCCACACAACTTTCCATGGTTTACCCCAGACGCTTCACATGCCCCGATTCAATCCACTGACAGCACGTCAACCCCGGTATACCACATCGATCCAATTCACTCTATTTCTTGCCCTCCTTTCACCCTCCTGCATGTTCAGGCCCCGATCACACAAAATCTTTTTCACTCCATCTTTCCACCTCCAATTTGGTCTCCCACTTCTCCTCGTTCCCTCCACCTCCGACACATATATCCTCTTGGTCAATCTTTCCTCACTCATTCTCTCCATGTGCCCAAACCATTTCAAAACACCCTCTTCTGCTCTCTCAACCACGCTCTTTTTATTTCCACACATCTCTCTTACCCTTACGTTACTTACTCGATCAAACCACCTCACACCACACATTGTCCTCAAACATCTCATTTCCAGCACATCCATCCTCCTGCGCACAACTCTATCCATAGCCCACGCCTCGCAACCATACAACATTGTTGGAACCACTATTCCTTCAAACATACCCATTTTTGCTTTCCGAGATAATGTTCTCGACTTCCACACATTCTTCAAGGCTCCCAGAATTTTCGCCCCCTCCCCCACCCTATGATCCACTTCCGCTTCCATGGTTCCATCCGCTGCCAAATCCACTCCCAGATATCTAAAACACTTTACTTCCTCCAGTTTTTCTCCATTCAAACTTACCTCCCATTTGACTTGACCCTCAACCCTACTGTACCTAATTACCTTGCTCTTATTCACATTTACTCTTAACTTTCTTCTTTCACACACTTTACCAAACTCAGTCACCAGCTTCTGCAGTTTCTCACATGAATCAGCCACCAGCGCTGTATCATCAGCGAACAACAACTAACTCACTTCCCAAGCTCTCTCATCCACAACAGACTTCATACTTGCCCCTCTTTCCAAAACTCTTGCATTCACCTCCCTAACAACCCCATCCATAAACAAATTAAAGAACCATGGAGACATCACACACCCCTGCCGCAAACCTACATTCACTGAGAACCAATCACTTTCCTCTCTTCCTACACGTACACATGCCTTACATCCTCGATAAAAACTTTTCACTGCTTCTAACAACTTGCCTCCCACACCATATATTCTTAATACCTTCCACAGAGCATTTCTATCAACTCTATCATATGCCTTCTCCAGATCCATATATATATATATATATATATATATATATATATATATATATATATATATATATATATATATATATATATATATATATATGGTTTGCGGCAGGGATGTGTGATGTCTCCATGGTTGTTTAATTTGTTTATGGATGGGGTTGTTAGGGAGGTGAATGCAAGAGTTTTGGAAAGAGGAGCAAGCATGCTGTCTGTTGTGGATGAAAGAGCTTGGGAAGTGAGTCAGTTGTTGTATGCTGATGATACAGCGCTGGTGGCTGATTCGGGTGAGAAACTGCAGAAGCTGGTGACTGAGTTTGGTAAAGTGTGTGAAAGAAGAAAGCTGAGAGTAAATGTGAATAAGAGCAAGGTTATTAGGTACAGTAGGGTGGAGGTACAGGTCAATTGGGAGGTAAGGTTGAATGGAGAAAAACTGGAGGAAGTAAAGTGTTTTAGATATCTGGGAGTGGATTTGGCAGCGGATGGAACCATGGAAGCGGAAGTGAATCATAGGATGGGGGAGGGGGCGAAAGTTCTGGGAGCGTTGAAGAATGTGTGGAAGTCGAGAACATTATCTCGGAAAGCAAAAATGGTTATGTTTGAAGGAATAGTGGTTCCAACAATATTTTATGGTTGCGAGGCGTGGGCTATAGATAGAGTTGTGCGCAGGAGGGTGGATGTGCTGGAAATGAGATGTTTGAGGACAATATGTGGTGTGAGGTGGTTTGATCAAGTAAGTAATAATAGGGTAAGGGAGATGTGTGGTAATAAAAACGTGTGTTTGAGAGAGCAGAAGAGGGTGTTTTGAAATGGGTTTGGTCACATGGAGAGAATGAGTGAGGAAAGATTGACAAAGAGGATATATGTGTCAGAGGTGGAGGGAACGAGGAGAAGTGGGAGACCAAATTGGAGGTGGAAAGATGGAGGGAAAAAAATTTTGAGTGATCGGGGCCTGAGCATGCAGGAGGGTGAGAGGCGTGCAAGGAATAGAGTGAATTGGAACGATATGGTATACCGGGGTCGACGTGCTGTCAATGGATTGAATCAGGGATTGTGTAGCGTCTGGGGTAAACCATGGAAAGTTGTGTGGGGCCTGGATGGGGAAAGGGAGCTATGGTTTCGGTGCATTATTACATGGCAGCTAGAGACTGAGTGTGACCGAATGTGGCCTTTGTTGTCTTTTCCTAGCGCTACCTCGCGCACATGCGGGGGGAGGGGGTTGTTATTTCATGTGTGGCGAGGTGGCGATGGGAATGAATAAAGGCAGACTATGAATTATGTACATGTGTATATATGTATAAGTCTGTGTGTGTATATATATGCATACGTAGAGATGTATAGGTATGTATATTTTGCGTGTGTGGACGTGTATGTATATACATGTGTATGTGGGTGGGTTGGGACATTCTTTCGTCTGTTTCCTTGCGCTACCTCGCTAACGCGGGAGACAGCGACAAAGCAATATGAATAATAAATAAAAAAAGAAATATATATATATATATATATATATATATATATATATATATATATATATATATATATATATATATATATATATATATTATACTTTGTCGCTGTCTCTCGTGTTAGCGATGTAGCGCAAGGAAACACATGAAAAAATGGCCCAACCCGCCACATACACATGTATATACATACACGTCCACACACGCACATATACATACCTACACATTTCAACGTATACACATAGACAGACATATACATATATACACATGCACATAAACATATATACATATGTTTGCATAATTCATATTTGCTGCCTTTATTCATTCCAGTCGCCATGGAATGACAACCCCCCCCCCCTCGCACGCGCACGAGGTAGCGCTAGGAAAGGACAACAAAGGCCACATTCGTTCACACTCAGTCTCTAGATGTCATGTATAATGCACCGAAACCACCGCTCCCTTTCCACATCCAGGCCCCACAAAACTTTCCTTGGTTTACCCAAGACGCTTCACATGCCCTGGTTCAATCCATTAACAGCACGTCGACCCCAGTATACCACATCGTTCCAATTCACTCTATTCCTTGCACGCCTTTCAACCTCCCGCATGTTCAGGCCCCGATCACTCAAAATCTTTTTCACTCCCATCTTTCCACCACCAATTTGGTCTCCCACTTCTCCTCGTTGCCTCCACCTCTGACACATATATCCTCTTTGTCAATCTTTCCTCACTCATTCACTCCATGAGACCAAACCACTTCAATACACCCTCTTCTGGTCTCTCAACCACATTCTCTTTATTACCACACATTTCTCTTACCCTATCATAACTTACTCGATCAAACCGCCTCACACCTCAAAATGTCCTCAAACATCTCATTTCCAACACATCCACCCTCCTCCGTACAACCTAATCTATAGCCCATGCCTCGCAACCATATAACATTGTCGGAACCACTATTCCTTCAAACATTCCCATTTTTGCTCTCCGAGATAATGTTCTCGCCTTCCACACATTCTTCAACGCTCCCAGAACTTTCGCCCCCTCGCCCACCCTGTCACTCACTTCCGCTTCTATGGTTCCATCCGCTTCCAAATCCACTCCCATATAGTTACTGTTTTTTGATTTTTGGTATTCGTTAGAAGAGTTACCAAATATCAGTTCCCGAAGTGAGAACATGGGAGGTGGGTAAGGGGGATACGGTCGTGGTGTGGATGGTGTTGGGGTGGGAGAGTGACGGCGGAGGTAGGTCGGTGGGGGTTTGGTGGAGGAGTGACGGCGGGGGTAGGTCGGTGGGGGTTGGGGTGGAGGCGTGACGGTGGGGATGGGTCGGTGGTGCTTACCGGAGGAGGAAGACGGTAGTTAAGGAGCTGATGACTCACTGTTTACCCTGACACGTCAGGATAACTCGGGTGGTCTTTGTACAGCGTCGGGGAGGACGGGCGGGGCGTGCTGTGGGTGCTCCTGCCCTGTGTGGCGGGGCTGGTGGCTGTGGTGCTCGCCACACACACACACACACACACACACACACATGTCACCCAGCACTCACCCGCCGTATTGCCTCCCCCCCATGAACACAAAGAACGAACTGCTCCTTGGACGCACCGTTCGTCCACATCACCAATTCCACCGAGCCTGCATTCAGTAGATGTACGGAACGCGACAGAAGGAACACCTATGCCCCCCCTAGTTCACCGAAGACTCGTGCAGCCAACCACCCCTTGTCCCCAGTTTAACGTATGACGTCATAACCTTATAACCTGACAAACAAACGTTCCGTAAGGAAAAGTGTCACACCCTCGCACAGCTGATGTTCCTGAAGAAACACCTTCCAGTCTGCGAAACACCTTTATGAAAAGAACATCATAAGATTTTTTCTTCTCTTTTCTTAGGGAAAATAAGTCTCTCTCTCTCTCTCTCTCTCTCTCTCTCTCTCTCTCTCTCTCTCTCTCTCTCTCTCTCTCTCTCTCTCTCTCTCAAAGGACAAGAATCTTAGAGGAATTTCTTACCCTTTCTTAAGCGACACACACTCCCCCGATCTGAGGCCCTCCTTCGGGGCACACCAGCGTCTGGACCCCTGTACAACACTGTAGCCCGTGACGCTGGACACTTCAGCCGTGGTGTTCTGTGTCCCCGTGACGCGTCCGTGTCACCCCCAGCTTGACGTGACGGACCTTCCTCACTCCCAGCTTGTCGAGGAAGAACTGCGTTCTTCTCAACTTGATAAGACGGATCAGCATCTTTACCAGCTTAACATGACAGACCTGTGTCACTCCCAGCTTGATGAAATGGACCTGCATCTTTACCAGCTTGACATGACAGACCTGTGTCACCCCAAGCTTGACGTGATGGACCAACAACTTTACCAGCTTGACATAACTTGATGAAAGAAAAGAAGCTGTTAATTCCAACTTCACGAGACAAAGCTGTGCCAGTCACAGCTTGACGAGATAAAGTTGTGTCAATTCCAGTTCATAAATCTGTTCATATCTGTTCATTACCGGTAACTCCTGAGGAGAGGAGAGACAGCCAGGTGTATAGATGGTACAGCTGGTGAGGCAGGGGACTACAGGCTACAGCTGGTGAGGCAGGGGACTACAGGCTACAACTGGTGACGCAGGAGACTACAGGCTACAGCTGGTGAGGCAAGAGACTACAGACTACAGCTGGTGAGGCAGGGGACTACAGGCTACAGCTAGTGAGGCAGTGGACTACAGGCTACAGCTGGTGAGGCAGGAGACTACAGACTACAGCTGGTGAGGCAGGGAAGAACAGACTACAGCTGGTCAGGAACGTAACAACAGGCTACAGCCGGTGAGGCAGGTAACAACAGGCTACAGCTGGTGAGGCAGGAGACCACAGGCTACAGCTGGTGAGGCAGGGGACTACAGGCTACAGCTGGTGAGGCAGGTAACAACAGGCTACAGCTGGTGAGGCAGGAGACCACAGGCTACAGCTGGTGAGGCAGGGGACTACAGGCTACAGCTGGTGAGGCAGGGGACCACAGGCTACAGCTGGTGAGACAGGTAACAACAGGCTACAGCTGGTGAGGCATGGGACTACAGGGCACAGCCGGTGAGGCAGGAGACTACAGTCTACAGCTGGTGAGGCAGGAGACTACAGTCTACAGCTGGTGAGGCAGGGGACTACAGGCTACAGCTGGTGAGGCAGGGGACTACAGTCTACAGCTGGTGTACTGTACCTCATCATCACCAAACCCAGGATAACAGTATCATCTAACAATGATCGCCACCACAGTACAGGAAGAGTCAGTCCACTGCTCAAGTGGCTGGACAGGTGTCAACAAACCAGGGCCGAGTTAGTGCCACGGGTAATTGAAGATCAGGTGACGAGACTACCACTACCGCCGCCGACCACCTGACACACACACACACACACACCCATCACTGGCCACTTCCTCTACCTGCTGATGCACGACAAGGGCACTTGGCCCCGACCCACCTGACACTTGCCCGCCCTGATCTGATCCCCTGAACTAGCACGCACAGAAATCCAGTAGAGACTAAGGCCGAAACCTTCTATGGTATTCTGACACACACACACACACACACACACACACACACACACACACACACACACACACATATATATATATATATATATATATATATATATATATATATATATATATATATATATATATATATATATATGTATTCATACATATTTGCCATTTCCCGGCTTAGCGAAGTAGCGTTAAGAACAGATGACTGAGCCTTGGAGGGAGTATCCTCAGTTGGCCCCCATCTCTGTTCCTTCTTTTTGGAGAATTAAAAACAAAAGAGGAGGATTTCCAGCCCCCCCCCCCCTTCCCCTTTTAGTCGTCTTCTGCGACACTCAGGGAATACGTGAGTTATTCTTTCTCCTTTATCCCCATATATATATATATATATATATATATATATATATATATATATATATATATATATATATATATATATCAAATGTCAGTCGTTTCCCACGTTATCGAGGTAACGCCGGGAACAGACGAAGAAAGGCCACATTCGCTCACATCCATTCTCTAGATGTCACGTGTAATGAGCCCAAACCGCAGCCCTCTAGCCATAACCAGGACCCACATACCTTTCCGTGATTTCTTCCAGGTGCTTCATGTGCCCTGATTCAGACCACTTACAGCACGTCGCCCCCTGTATACAACATCGCTCCAGTTTACTTTATCCCGTGCATACCTTTCTCCCTGCTACATTTTCAGGCCCAGAGCAGTCAAAATCTTTTTCATTCCATCCTTCCAGCTTCAGTTTGAGTTCCACCACACTGTCCCCTCTGCTCTGTCAACCTCTCATCACTCACTCTGTTCATACGTCCAGGCCAAATCAGCACACATTTTCCAGCTCTTTCAACCATGATATTAATTAATACCACACATCTTTCTTACCCTATCATTACTTACTCGAACAAACCACTTTAAACCATATATTGTCCCCAACCATTTCATTTCCAACACATTCGCCTTCCTCCGCACATTCTCATTCATGGCCCATGACTCGCACCTATACAACATGGATGGAACAACTATACCTTCAAAAATACTCATTCTGACCCTGCTTGATAACGACCTATCCTCCCACTTATTCCTCAATACTCCCGAAACCTTCGCCCCCTTACCCACCATATGATCCACTTCCGCTTTCATGGTTAATTCGATGCCATGTCCACTCAGATATCTAAAACACTTTGTTTTCTCCAAATTTTCTCCATTCATACTCACAACCTAACCTAGTTAATCTGCACCTGTGCACTGTTAAACCTAATAACCTGGCTTTTATTCACATCTACTCTCAACTTCCTCCTTTTACACACTCTCCTAAACTTAGTCACTAACTTCTGCAGCTTCTCACTCGAATCTACCAACACTGCTGTGTCGTCAGCAAACAAATTACTCACTTCCCAGGCTCCCTCATCCCGCACAGACCACATACTCCCCCCTCTCTCCAAGACCCTTGCATTTACCTTCCTCGTCACCCTATCCATCAATAAATCAAAAAGCCATGGTGACATCACACACACTCTCCTTTCTCTACAGACTCGCACACACTCCTTACACTTGATAAAATCTTCTCTGCTTCTAGTAGCTTTGCTTTTACACCATATATATATATATATATATATATATATATATATATATATATATATATATATATATATATATATATATATATATATATATATATTATTTTTTTTATTTTTATTATACTTTGTCGCTGTCTCCCGCGTTTGCGAGGTAGCGCAAGGAAACAGACGAAAGAAATGGCCCAACCCCCCCCCCATACACATGTATATACATACGTCCACACACGCAAATATACATACCTACACAGCTTTCCATGGTTTACCCCAGACGCTTCACATGCCTTGATTCAATCCACTGACAGCACGTCAACCCCGGTATACCACATCGCTCCAATTCACTCTATTCCTTGCACGCCTTTCACCCTCCTGCATGTTCAGGCCCCGATCACACAAAATCTTTTTCACTCCATCTTTCCACCTCCAATCTGGTCCCCCTCTTCTCCTCGTTCCCTCCACCTCCGACACATATATCCTCTTGGTCAATCTTTCCTCACTCATTCTCTCCATGTGACCAAACCATTTCAAAACACCCTCTTCTGCTCTCTCAACCACGCTTTTTTTATTTCCACACATCTCTCTTACCCTTACGTTACTTACTCGATCAAACCACCTCACACCACACATTGTCCTCAAACATCTCATTTCCAGCACATCCATCCTCCTGCGCACAACTCTATCCATAGCCCACGCTGGGTGGGGGAGGGGGCGAAAATTCTGGGGGCCTTGAAGAATGTGTGGAAGTCGAGAACATTATCTCGGAAAGCAAAAATGGGTATGTTTGAAGGAATAGTGGTTCCAACAATGTTGTATATATATATATATATATATATATATATATATATATATATATATATATATATATATATATATATATATTGGAGGCTCCAGTCACGGACAAAAGTCCACATCAAGGCCGGTCCCGAACTGAAATACAGGCAGGATTATGAGAGGGAAAAAGGGGAGTGAAGCGAAAGAAATTACGAGTTTTGGAGGAAGTGAAAATCCTGTTTTTTGAAACGTGCCGGGTCACAGTTATTGGGAAAGACATGAGACGGTGAAGAGTTCCAAGTTTCGAGGTGTAGGGAAAGCAACAGGTATCAAAACGGCCCCCCCGTTACTGAGATCGCATTGATTAAGGCATCCAGGTACCCTGCCTGCACTTTGTAGCAGCTAACGAGGCCAGTATGGAGGGCCTGGCCTGGCCTGGGTGTGGGTGGTGCTGGTGTGAGTGGCGGAGCTGTTTAACTAGTGCAAACCTCGCTACTCTTTCTGGTGAAGCATGGGGTAGTGAGACGGCACCCACAGGTATCGCGAGTAGCGTGGAAAACACTGAGATGGAGGAGGAAGTTATCATCTTGTTCTGTTCAATAGAACAATATGGAAATATATCAGTGAAAAATAACAGAGATGAAGAGTGAGGATGGTGGCATAAGGTAGAGTGGACGGGGCAGTGTGGTGGGTGAAGTCCACGTACGGCAAACGAGATTGTCACGGATGGGAACGACCACTGTCATACTCGACGTCGTTCTGTCCTCCTGCCCCACTCACGTCACCCAACACATGCGGCACACCTTCCTACAGCACGTAGGGGATTACCCACCTGTACCGCGCGCCGGGCCTCACCATGCACGGACCACCTGTTACATGAGGGAGCCCACGCTGCTGTCTGTATACTGTGGGAAAATGTCGACGGTTTTGAAGACTGTAACTTATCGTCGGCTGAGGGTGGTGATGCGCGGCACAGAGGTGTATCGACCTACCTACCTACCTACCTACCTACGAGTACTTACGACGAAAGTGTGCCTCAGGCGGGGCTACAGAGGACTGTTGGGGGAGACTGTATCAGAATGGTCCATCAGAGAACATCACGAACTACAAGTGACATCATCATCATCATATCTTGTCATCTGGGTGACATGGATGAGAAGAGCAGGACCCCCCTTGGGTTCATCTGCTACATACGTGGCGATGAAAGATGTCAGATACGAGATCATGTAAGTAAACATGGCACACTGAATGTGAATTAGGTTAGTCGCATAAGATTATGAACAGATGGACAACTGAGCAGAGAAAATGGCAGGATATTGATAAGAAAACGTGTCTGAACAGTGGGTATGTAAGCAACTTGTGGTATATACAATAACAACAAGAACAACAATAATAATAATGATAATAATGATGAAAATAATATAATAATGATTTTTTTTTTTTTTTTTTTATACTTTGTCGCTGTCTCCCGCGTTTGCGAGGTAGCGCAAGGAAACAGACGAAAGAAATGGCCCAACCCCCCCCCCCATACACATGTATATACATACGTCCACACACGCAAATATACATACCTACACAGCTTTCCATGGTTTTCCCCAGACGCTTCACATGCCTTGATTCAATCCACTGACAGCACGTCAACCCCGGTATACCACATCGCTCCAATTCACTCTATTCCTTGCCCTCCTTTCACCCTCCTGCATGTTCAGGCCCCGATCACACAAAATCTTTTTCACTCCATCTTTCCACCTCCAATTTGGTCTCCCTCTTCTACTCGTTCCCTCCACCTCCGACACATATATCCTCTTGGTCAATCTTTCCTCACTCATTCTCTCCATGTGCCCAAACCACTTCAAAACACCCTCTTCTGCTCTCTCAACCACGCTCTTTTTATTTCCACACATCTCTCTTACCCTTACGTTACTCACTCGATCAAACCACCTCACACCACACATTGTCCTCAAACATCTCATTTCCAGCACATCCATCCTCCTGCGCACAACTCTATCCATAGCCCACGCCTCGCAACCATACAACATTGTTGGAACCACTATTCCTTCAAACATACCCATTTTTGCTTTCCGAGATAATGTTCTCGACTTCCACACATTCTTCAAGGCCCCCAGAATTTTCGCCCCCTCCCCCACCCTATGATCCACTTCCGCTTCCATGGTTCCATCCGCTGCCAGATCCACTCCCAGATATCTAAAACACTTCACTTCCTCCAGTTTTTCTCCATTCAAACTCACCTCCCAATTGACTTGACCCTCAACCCTACTGTACCTAATAACCTTGCTCTTATTCACATTTACTCTTAACTTTCTTCTTCCACACACTTTACCAAACTCAGTCACCAGCTTCTGCAGTTTCTCACATGAATCAGCCACCAGCGCTGTATCATCAGCGAACAACAACTGACTCACTTCCCAAGCTCTCTCATCCCCAACAGACTTCATAGTTGCCCCTCTTTCCAAAACTCTTGCATTTACCTCCCTAACAACCCCATCCATAAACAAATTAAACAACCATGGAGACATCACACACCCCTGCCGCAAACCTACATTCACTGAGAACCAATCACTTTCCTCTCTTCCTACACGTACACATGCCTTACATCCTCGATAAAAACTTTTCACTGCTTCTAACAACTTGCCTCCCACACCATATATTCTTAATACCTTCCACAGAGCATCTCTATCAACTCTATCATATGCCTTCTCCAGATCCATAAATGCTACATACAAATCCATTTGCTTTTCTAAGTATTTCTCACATACATTCTTCAAAGCAAACACCTGATCCACACATCCTCTACCACTTCTGAAACCACACTGCTCTTCCCCAATCTGATGCTCTGTACATGCCTTCACCCTCTCAATCAATACCCTCCCATATAATTTACCAGGAATACTCAACAAACTTATACCTCTGTAATTTGAGCACTCACTCTTATCCCCTTTGCCTTTGTACAATGGCACTATGCACGCATTCCGCCAATCCTCAGGCACCTCACCATGAGTCATACATACATTAAATAACCTTACCAACCAGTCAACAATACAGTCACCCCCTTTTTTAATAAATTCCACTGCAATACCATCCAAACCTGCTGCCTTGCCGGCTTTCATCTTCCGCAAAGCTTTCACTACCTCTTCTCTGTTTACCAAATCATTTTCCCTCACCCTCTCACTTTGCACACCACCTCGACCAAAACACCCTATATCTGCCACTCTCTCATCAAACACATTCAACAAACCTTCAAAATACTCACTCCATCTCCTTCTCACATCACCACTACTTGTTTTCACCTCCCCATTTGCGCCCTTCACTGAAGTTCCCATTTGCTCCCTTGTCTTACGCACTTTATTTACCTCCTTCCAGAACATCTTTTTATTCTCCCTAAAATTTAATGATACTCTCTCACCCCAACTCTCATTTGCCCTTTTTTTCACCTCTTGCACCTTTCTCTTGACCTCCTGTCTCTTTCTTTTATACATCTCCCACTCAATTGCATTTTTTCCCTGCAAAAATCGTCCAAATGCCTCTCTCTTCTCTTTCACTAATACTCTTACTTCTTCATCCCACCACTCACTACCCTTTCTAATCAACCCACCTCCCACTCTTCTCATGCCACAAGCATCTTTTGCGCAATCCATCACTGATTCCCTAAATACATCCCATTCCTCCCCCACTCCCCTTGCTTCCATTGTTCTCACCTTTTTCCATTCTGTACTCAGTCTCTCCTGGTACTTCCTCACACAGGTCTCCTTCTCAAGCTCACTTACTCTCACCACCCTCTTCACCCCAACATTCACTCTTCTTTTCTGAAAACCCATACAGATCTTCACCTTAGCCTCCACAAGATAATGATCAGACATCCCTCCAGTTGCACCTCTCAGCACATTAACATCCAAAAGTCTCTCTTTCGCACGCCTGTCAATTAACACGTAATCCAATAACGCTCTCTGGCCATCTCTCCTACTTACATAAGTATACTTATGTATATCTCGCTTTTTAAACCAGGTATTCCCAATCATCAGTCCTTTTTCAGCACATAAATCTACAAGCTCTTCACCATTTCCATTTACAACACTGAACACCCCATGTATACCAATTATTCCCTCAACTGCCACATTACTTACCTTTGCATTCAAATCACCCATCACTATAACCCGGTCTCGTGCATCAAAACCACTAACACACTCATTCAGCTGCTCCCAAAACACTTGCCTCTCTTGATCTTTCTTCTCATGCCCAGGTGCATATGCACCAATAATCACCCACCTCTCTCCATCAACTTTCAGTTTTACCCATATTAATCGAGAATTTACTTTCTTACACTCTATCACATACTCCCACAACTCCTGTTTCAGGAGTATTGCTACTCCTTCCCTTGCTCTTGTCCTCTCACTATAATGATAATGATAACAATAATAATATAATAATGATAATAATAACAATAATGATAATAATAATAATAATAATGATAATAATAATAATAATAATAATAATAATAATAATAATAATAATGATAATAATGATAATAATGATTTTTATCGAGGATGTAAGGCATGTGTACGTGTAGGAAGAGAGGAAAGTGATTGGTTCTCAGTGAATGTAGGTTTGCGGCAGGGGTGTGTGATGTCTCCATGGTTGCTTAATTTGTTTATGGATGGGGTTGTTAGGGAGGTGAATGCAAGAGTTTTGGAAAGAGGGGCAAGTATGAAGTCTGTTGTGGATGAGAGAGCTTGGGAAGTGAGTCAGTTGTTGTTCGCTGATGATACAGCGCTGGTGGCTGATTCATGTGAGAAACTGCAGAAGCTGGTGACTGAGTTTGGTAAAGTGTGTGAAAGAAGAAAGTTAAGAGTAGATGTGAATAAGAGCAAGGTTATTGGGTACAGTAGGGTTGAGGGTCAAGTCAATTGGGAGGTAAGTATGAATGGAGAAAAACTGGAGGAAGTAAAGCGTTTTAGATATCTGGGAGTGGATCTGGCAGCGGATGGAACCATGGAAGCGGAAGTGAATCATAGGGTGGGGGAGGGGGCGAAAATCCTGGGAGCCTTGAAGAATGTGTGGAAGTCGAGAACATTATCTCGGAAAGCAAAAATGGGTATGTTTGAAGGAATAGTGGTTCCAACAATGTTGTATGGTTGCGAGGCGTGGGCTATGGATAGAGTTGTGCGCAGGAGGATGGATGTGCTGGAAATGAGATGTTTGAGGACAATGTGTGGTGTGAGGTGGTTTGATCGAGTAAGTAATGTAAGGGTAAGAGAGATGTGTGGAAATAAAAAGAGCGTGGTTGAGAGAGCAGAAGAGGGTGTTTTGAAATGGTTTGGGCACATGGAGAGGATGAGTGAGGAAAGATTGACCAAGAGGATATATGTGTCGGAGGTGGAGGGAACGAGGAGAAGTGGGAGATCAAATTGGAGGTGGAAAGATGGAGTGAAAAAGAATTTTGTGTGATCGGGGCCTGAACATGCAGGAGGGTGAAAGGAGGGCAAGGAATAGAGTGAATTGGAGCGATGTGGTATACCGGGGTTGACGTGCTGTCAGTGGATTAAATCAGGGCGTGTGAAGCGTCTGGGGTAAACCATGGAAAGCTGTGTGGGGCCTGGATGTGGAAAGGGAGCTGTGGTTTCGGGCATTATTGCGTGGCCGCTAGAGACTGAGTGTGAACAAATGGGGCTTTGTTGTCTTTTCCTAGTGCTACCTCGCGCACATGAGGGGGGAGGGGGATGGTATTCCATGTGTGGCGAGGTGGCGATGGGAGTGAATGGGGGCAGACAGTGTGTATTGTGTGCATGGGTATACATGTATGTGTCTGTGTATGTATATATATGTGTACATTGAGATGTATAGGTATGTATATTTGCGTGTGTGAACGTGTGTGTGTGTGTGTATACATTGTGTATGGGGGTGGGTTGGGCCATTTCTTTTGTCTGTTTCCTTGCGCTACCTCGGAAACGCGGGAGACAGCGACAAAGCAAAATAAAATAAATAAAAATAAATAATAATGATGATTACAATAATGATAATAATAATAATAATAATAATAATAATAATAATAATAATAATAATAATAATAATAATAATAATAATTCTGGATATGGTACAGAAGGAAAAATAAAGGATAAACATGAAGGTGAAAGTTGAAAAGCGACAGGCACACTGTGATCAAAGACATGAGGCACTAGTGAGTACAAGGATGAGTAATAGCCCGAACTAGTTGAGTACCAGTTTAGGTAAGTTTCCGGCAGATACGGAGAACTAGTGAGTACAAGGCTGGGGAAGTCCTCTCAGGAGACGCATCACCTGGCAACTGAACGTGGGGATAAGTTCAGGGAGGGTGTTGAACGTGACGCGCTTGGCATGGCCAGGAGGGCAGTGATGACGAAGAAGAGCAAGGTGGAACGAGGACGTCGTATACACGGAGCTACGACAGAGATGGTATCAAGATTCCACAGGATGACGACACAGCCAAGACGAGTCACCGAGACGAGGAGAGGACGTAGGACATAAGAAAGAAGGAAGACGAGTTGTGAGGAGGAACAGCATTGGAAGCGTGCGAGAAGAGTGGGAATAGAAGTGCTCACAGAAAACGCTTTCGCAACATCCCAAGGTCCGTGGCTACCGCAGGTCCTCCTCTGTCACATCACATGACCCTGGCTACCGACTGTGGCCTCAACCATCACCACAGGTTCCCCTCTGTAACATCACACGACCCTGGCTCCGGTAAGGCCTCAGCCCTGTTTGTGGTTTCGAACCTCACACTTCAGGTGTCAAAGGTTCAGTCAGTCATCGCTGAAAGCGCTCAGACAGGCCATTCGAGGTTATCCTCAGGGTGCTGGTGGAGAGGCTGGCTCACCAGGTTAATTGTGAGTCTATGGGAGGGACAGATGACATGGATGGGGGGCATCCAGACACTGGCACCTTCCCGCTCCTCACGCACCTCAACATGAAGAACATGCGCGCGTCTCAACACACGCCCTATACGAAGACTTAATCCTTCAGTCCTGAATATCTACCAAAATCTACTTGAAGCAAAGGATAGGCTAACTAGACGTAGTACCTGGTGATATAACACCTGGCTTCCAGGTACTGCCCGTCTCCTAATTAAACAGGGGCACAACAGCGTCAACAAACGCAATAGAAAAAGGAAATTATTAGAAAAATTATTATGGGGAGAAAGAAGCTGAAAAATGTATAAGAATTAAGAATTATGTTTTTATGGCTGAATCATTCATCTTTAACATTCTTACATATCTGGTGAATTGATCAATGGTGAACAGGCGAGAACCAAAGATGACTTGGTTATACAGCGCGACACAGGACCCAAAATGATGGGATGGAAATGCAAACTGGGACGGATTGTCTCACGGTGATGTGATGGAATAATAAATGAGGAAAGATAGATTCCAAACAATGGAATGGATTTTCAAAGTGGAACAGATTGACCCCAAATAATGGGATGGAGTTACAACCTAGGACAGATGATGGAATGGGATTACAAAAAGGATCAGGTCAGAAGGCTACACCATCATATGAGCCCAAGGGTCGTACCATCATACCCAAGGGTCGTACCTCCCTGTTCGAGAGTCGGACCATCATACCCAAGGGTCGTGCCCTTGCTCGAGGGTCGCACCGCCATACCCAAGGGTCGTGCCCCTGCTCGAGGGTCGTACCATCATACCCAAGAGTCGTACCGCCCTGCTCGAGAGTCGTACCGTCATACCCAAGAGTCGTACCTCCCTGCTCGAGGTTCGTACGGCCGTATTCAAGGTGCTAATCTATTCACGTCCTGCATTATACTGAATGGTCCAAACTATTGATTTTGTAGACACTTAGAGAAAAATCAATGACCTTCATCAATGATTTAACGTGGGCTTTGTTCTTCCATTGTCCACGTCAACTCCTGAGGATCTGAGCAGCCCCCTATTGCTATGGTTAACGAGCTGTAGGCTTAAATGAAGCCGATGAGCAAACTATACATAAAAGTTGTTCATCCCTCATGTTCAACGAGATGACTGGGGCTTTTAAGCTATTAAATGAAAGGAGCTGAAGCTACTTACCCAGCGTTTAACAAGAGCGTAATGCTTCCTCTAACGAGTCCACCCTTCTCATTTGCATACAGGTTAATGAAGAGGACTATATTTCAAGTCTAGGACCTGTAAGTGAGGTCATCTGTCTGCCCCCCCCCCCCCCCCTCACAGCTAACGAGGTGGTCACCATCTCAACTCGCCCACCCAGTGTACGCAAGGTCATTACCATCATGTTTAACGAGGTGGATGGTGGTTCAAGGTGGGGGACGTACGAGCACTGTTACCTGGGGTTCAGTAGTACCTCTCGGCCCCTGACCAGATCCAGGTTAGTGTTGACTCGCTCCACAACACTACTGGGAGCGCCACAGCGTTAACCCCCTTCACTATGACTAGACCACCATGAATACGACCGCTTAACCCCTTTTAGAGTCGTTCGACTTAAGCTCTTGATGACGCCGACATAATCTCCTTTGAGGATGACGACTGAACACCTTGAGTACGACGACTTAACCTCTTGAGTACGACGTTACTCCCTGAAGCAGGATGAGATCCTCTCTGGTACGACAACTGGGCATGACGACCATAGCCCTTGTGTGTGATGACCTTATACACCATCCTCAGGCACTAAGTCGTCGTACTCAAGGGGGTAGGTCGTCGTCCTCAAAGAGTTCAGTCGTCGTACTTGGGGGATTCAGTCGTCATATCTTGGGATTAAGTCGTCGGACTCAAAGGGTTCAGTCGCCAGGAGGTTCAGTAATCATCGTGCCAACCTCGACATACGGTGCGGACGCCTTATCAGTCCTTCTTATCCATATGCAGATTTATTTTCATTCATATCTCTCAAGGAGAAGCTTTTTATCATTCCACTGAAAGACATTTTCTTGCAGTACTACAGACTGACCGTCCTCAGCAGGCGTGTGGTGAGCCACGCTTGTGTCTACAGCACTGGGGAGAGACCGTCCTCAGCAGGTGTGTGTGGCCATGTAGGAGCATCAAGGGTAATACTGAGAACATGTGTACCCCCACCAGAGTATCTTGATCCCCACAGCTTCTGCCGATGTGATGGGAGACTACGGTAAGTACACAGGCGTCAGCAAAGACTTGCCGCCTCTATATCCTCATTCCATCTTTTCTTCGAATGTGGACGGATAACCACAGCGATTAGCCCTACCGTCTGAATACTAGAGACAGGAACCGTCTAAATGTTGGAGACAGGAACCACTGAAGCAATGCGTCTTCCTTAGCAACTCTTAGGTATAATGAAGGGCCGACGACGACAGAAGCGAGTACTTACATGCAAACATCATCACACATTCTCCCGCTTAGCCTTCTTGCAGTTCCTTCGTCAGGCAGGTCCTCTCAGTGCCCGCACCACCGCCGGCAGCAGGGAGGGAGGGAGGGAAGCCCCGCGAGGAGGCGGTCGGGGCTGCCAGCCGATCTGCACCGTGGCTGCCGCCAGGACCAAGTTACGGGCAGGCCAGGGAGGGCGAGTGGCTGGGCGCGCCCCTGAGGCCCACGTCTAAAGAGGGGGTACCTGATACTGACACACAACTGGGTTGAAGCAGAGCTGAACTGTGGGTGACAGGCGAGTGTGTCCCGGGGAGGACCTGCAGACATGAAGCAACTACCCCCAGACCGCCATGAGGGATAGACGCAGATAGACAGAGGTGGAGAAATGTATCACAAACAGAAGGGGAGAAATCACGTACACAGACAGAGGGGGAGAAATCACGTACACAGACAGAGGTGGAGAAATGTATCACAAACAGAAGGGGAGAAATCACGTACACAGACAGAGGAGGAGAAATCACGTACACAGACAGAGAGGGAGAAATCAGGTAGACAGACAGAAAGGGAGAAATCACGTACACAGAGGGGGAGAAATCACGTACACAGACATAGGGGGAGAAATCACGTATACAGACAGAGAGGGAGAAATCACGTACACAGACAGAGGTGGAGAAATCACGTACACAGACAGAGAGGGAGAAATCACGTACACAGACAGAGGGGGAGAATGTATCACAAACAGAAGGGGAAGAAATCACGTACACAACAGAGGGGAGAAATCACGTCCACAACAGAGAGTGAGCAATCAGGTAGACAGACAGAGGGGGAGGAATCACGTACACAGACATAGGGGGAGAAATCACGTACACAGACAGAGAGGGAGAAATCAGGTAGACAGACAGAGAGGGAGAAATCACGTACACAGACAGAGAGTGAGAAATCAGGTAGACAGACAGAGAGGGAGGAATCACGTACACAGACAGAGAGGGAGGAATACGTACACAGACAGAGAGGGAGGAATCACGTACACAGAGGGGGAGAAATCACGTACACAGACAGAGGGGGAGAAATGTATCACAAACAGAAGGGGAGAAATTACGTACACAGACAGAGGGGGAGAAATCACGTACACAGACAGAGGGGGAGAAATCACGTACACAGACAGAGAGGGAGAAATCAGGGAGACAAACAGAGAGGGAGGAATCGCGTACACAGACAGAGGGGGAGAAATCACGTACACAGACAGAAGGGGAGAAATCACGTACACAGACAGAGGGGGAGAAATCAGGTAGACAGACAGAGAGGGAGAAATCTGCCACACAAGAAGAGAGGGAGAAATCAGGCAGACAGAGAGACGGGGAGAAATCAATTAGAGAGAGACTTATAAAAAGACAGAGGGAAAAGTGGGCACAAATTTTCACTCTCCAGCATTTTACTGACTTATCAGCTCTGTTTATTTACCTACGACGTGGAAACAGGTTATCAAACTGTCGTCATACATAACATCGGGCAAGGAGCTGCAGCCCTGGGATCTCCGCTCAACACAGTACACCTCGTCATTACGCAATACACACCACCACCACCAGAACAACAACAAAAACAAAAGACCGAAGAAAACATCCCGACGCTCAGCAGTTGCATGACCTGTTTTTATGCCGCTTTTCGATCCCTTGGGCGTGAAATTATGGGCTTGTGGCGCGCGCCGCTCGTCTCCTTCAGGATAGCGTGAACGAGGAGGTTGCTGCCGTCTTCAACCTGTCTTTACCGAGCGAGACTTTACAGTGACACGCTGAGGTAATGAATGACTGAGTGGATGGGGAGGGATGACCGGTATATTCTTCCATGGGGAGGTGGATGCTGGGGGGCGCTGTGGTCTGACGGCGGGCTGGAAGACCTCCTCTGTGCTGGTGTGGTCCGGCTAATAGTCTGGAAGACCATCTGTGTCCTGAAGTGGTCCTGGCTGACAGGCTGGAAGACCATCTGTGTCCTGAAGTGGTCCTGGCAACAGACTGGAAGACCTCCTGTGTGCTGGTGGTGCTCCTGGAAACCGGCTGGAAGGTCTCCTGTGTGCTAGAGGTGGTGGTCCGGGCGGCCGGGTGGAAGACCTCCTCTGCGGTGGTGGTCCGGGCTTCAGCCGGCTGGACGACCTCCTCTGTGTAACCTGTAATTAGCACGTGCTGGCGCATCTGCTAAGTGGCAGGTGTTGTTCCCGGCTGCCGTTCATCTTTTGTTCCTCCACACGCTTCTCTTGTCTCCGCCCTGTACCACCGTTTGCCTTTCAGACGCGGTTAAACCCAACCATTGATCTTGATACGGAACCGCTGGCCATACTCTGGCGTTCACGAGACGTAGCTCTCGTGTTCTCGTCTCCCGACAACCGAGATGCGGAGGAAATGTGCAGAGATGACCTCGATGAACTAGGGAGCAAGGGAGAGATCGAGGAACGATGATGATGGCTCGGGGAAGAAAGAAGCCCTGAAGTCAATGATGAAGAAAACTGGAGGAGAAAAAAGAAAAAGGAAACTGAAGGAGGCAATTTTAGTGACACTGCCAAGAGAGGACGCCTGGAGAGACGACTCTTAACATTTAACAGGTACAGAGAGACTGGAGCAAACATGAGTGTTTATAACTTAATGAAAACAAAGTGAACGATGCAGTGACGACAAGCCAGTAGCCTGGCTCACCAGTTCATGGTAACAGCAAGCCAGTAGCCAGGCTCACTAGTTCATGGTAACAGCGAGCCAGTAGCCTGGCTCACTGGTTCATGGTAACAGCAAGCCAGTAGCCTGGCTCACCAGTTCATGGTAACAGCAAGCCAGTAGCCTGGCTCACCAGTTCATGGTAACAGCAAGCCAGTAGCCTGGCTCACCAGTTCATGGTAACAGCGAGCCAGTAGCCTGGCTCACTAGTTCATGGTAACAGCAAGCCAGTAGCCTGGCTCACCAGTTCATGGTAACAGCAAGCCAGTAGCCTGGCTCACCAGTTCATGGTAACAGCAAGCCAGTAGCCAGGCTCACCAGTTCATGGTAACAGCGAGCCAGGGAGCATGGCAGGAAAGCAGCGTGGTGTCACAAAATTGACATATGGCCGGAAAGTAGTCTGACAGTAGAAAGCAGCGCTATGGCAGGAAAGTAGCATAATAGCAGGAAGTAGCGTTTTGACAGGAAAGTAGCTCTATGGGAGGAAGTGGCGCTATGGGAAGGATGAAGCACTATAACTAAAAAAACAAAAAACAGCATGATGGCAGGAAAAGTAGCGTGACCGACGGAAAGTAGCGTAATGGCAGGAAAGTAGCGTGACGAGGTCGGGCCAGGGCAGTGACACCGGCTGCCGCCGACAGATGGCCGGCCACTTGCACCAGGGCGTCCCGACCCCTGCCCGTGGCTCGGTCTTCCGGCTCGCCCTCAACACCGCACACCAAACGTCTTTGGCCGGAAGTGTCATCAAACTCTACAACGAAACACTTCCGACAGCGAAACACGATGTTAAAAGCCAAGATGTACACTTCCAGCACTCCCTACAAGGCCTTGCCCAAGGGCTTCATATGATGTTTATGACGGAAGAGCCTACGTAAGGTGAAGAGATCTTAGAACGAACAGTGACGCTGGGTCAATAATGTTTACCAGTTTGGTGTCATCCGTTATGTGACATCCCTGCATCATGTGGCGGGTTGTTAACGTATGATAATCACATCATGAAGTACTGGTTAATCCTTAACACACACACACACACACACACACACACACACACATACATATTTATATACATATATATATTTCTTTTCTTTCAAACTATTCGCCATTTCCCGCATTAGCAAGGTAGCGTTAAGAACAGAGGACTGGGCCTCTTAGGGAATATCCTCACCTGGCCCCCTTCTCTGTTCCTTATTTTGGAAAATTAAAAAAAAAACAAGAGGGGAGGATTTCCAGCCCCCTGCTCCCTCCCCTTTTAGTCGCCTTCTACGACACGCAGGGAATACGTGGGAAGTATTCTTTCTCCCCTATCCCCAGGGATAACATATATATATATATATATATATATATATATATATATATATATATATATATATATATATATATATATATATATATATATATATATGTATATCGGTCACACTAATTCGTGATATTCTTATGAAGAGGATATCGCACTTCCTTTACTGAAACTGCAAAGTTGAAATTGTGAAGTTTCAATATCGGAAATGATCTGAACTGCAACTGAAGTGCGAATACCCCTTCATTATTTCATATATATGTTTGTATATATATATATATATATATATATATATATATATATATATATATATATATATATATATATATTCAAGAGGTCAAAGAGTTTTGAGACATCATAGACCTCAAAATATTTTTGGTCCAGTAACACAGAACTTAATAGAGTCAGGATAAATCTAGTAGAGAGAGAGAGAGAGAGAGAGAGAGAGAGAGAGAGAGAGAGAGAGAGAGAGAGAGAGAGAGAGAGAGAGAGAGAGGTGGTAAGGGAAACCCAAGCCAGAGTGCTGAGGCTTGGGAGGCGCGGCGCGGCGCGTCGCTGAGAGAACAAGTGACGAGCGGTCAAAACACCGCCTCCCGTCACAAGGTTATTACCCCGCAAATCTTTATGGCCCCGCCGGAATGTTATAAAAAAAAAAAAACGCTCAACACCAGCCTCTGGCCGACTTATATTTTGTGCTAATTAGCCTGCCCTCTGGTATCAATACTGCCAACTGAGCGATACAAATGTTGCGTAATGGATTGCCTCAGAGTATATACATCACTGTGAATACTCGTCTACTGATACGAATGATAGAAGACATTCTTCAAGTCTTTGGGATAATGTTAAGCCGACATAAATGTTGCCCAGTACGTAATCAGCGTCATGAATGTTCAACAAGATTTTGGGTCGAGTCGTATGTTCGAGAACCAGAGATGAAGGAAGGATGAGAGTATGTATGTGTGGTGTTACTGTGAACAAATAGAAAAGGGCGTAGTTTTTGTCCAGACTGTTGGTCACAACCTGACGTATGATCGCCTTACAATCTGACGTATGATAGCCTTACAACCACGTATGATGACCTTACAACCTGACGTATGATGGCCTTACAACCACGTATGGTAGCCTTACAGACACGTATGATGGCTTTACAACCACGTATGATGGCCTTACAGACACGTATGATGGCCTTAGAACCACGTATGATGGCCTTACAGACACGTATGATGGCCTTAGAACCACGTATGATGGCCTTAAACCACGTATGATGACCTGAAACCACGTATGATGGCCTTAGAACCACGTATGATGGCCTTAAACCACGTATGATGTCCTGAAACCACGTATGATGGCCTTAGAACCACGTATGATGGCCTTAGAACCAAAATAACTAACGATACACCTATGCGCATGTTCACTTTACGTATAACAGTAGACATCCACCAAGAAGTGCCCACACACACACACACACACACACACACACACACACACACACCAGACCTGTGCCATCAATGGCATACCCGAGGACGTGATGCGGTTGACAAGAGCCCAGGCTAGGCTTGGACCTGCCGAATCTTGACACACAATTGTACGTCTGCCGTGGCCACGTACTGCCACACGGACCATACTTAACCTATAAAGCGCCACCGTACATATACTTAAGTGTACTTACAAAGCGCCACCGTACATGTACTTAAGTGTACTTACAAAGCGCCACCGTACATGTACTTAAGTGTACTTACAAAGCGCCACCGTACATGTACTTAAGTGTACTTACAAAGCGCCACCGTACATATACTTAAGTGCACTTACAAAGCGCCACCGTACATGTACTTAAGTGTACTTACAAAGCGCCACCGTACATGTACTTAAGTGTACTTACAAAGCGCCACCGTACATGTACTTAAGTGTACTTACAAAGCGCCACCGCACATATACTTTAGTGTACTTACAAAGCGCCACCGTACATATACTTAAGTGTACTTACAAAGCGCCACCGCACATATACTTAAGTGTACTTACAAAGCGCCACCATACATGTACTTAAGTGTACTTACAAAGCGCCACCGCACATATACTTAAGTGCACTTACAAAGCGCCACCGCACATATACTTAAGTGTACTTACAAAGCGCCACCGTACATATACTTAAGTGTACTACAAAGTACTGCTGTAATCTGTAAACATTAACATGTACAACTTGTGTAACAGAATGTACAGTATTACTATGCCGGCCTGTGTTCAGGTCAAGGGCGTTACCAACACCACCCCGTCAGGTCACCACTATGACCCTCACAGTACAAAGTCCACTGTTGATCTGTGAGGGTCACTTCTGGTCCTCCTCTTTCAAAGAATTTGGACGGTCTTTCGATGAGGTCTTCAATTTCTTAAAGCATGTGATAGGGTGTGGCATAAGATTTTCACTCGTAGATTTCCTTCCTTTTGATTTTCCGCTTCTCTGTGTTCCCTCATTACCTACGCTACTCTCTGGTCGGTCAACTGCTGCAGTCGGTTATGGATCGTCTTCCGTCCCTCTCTTATCCTATGAACAGTGGTGTCCCGAGCTCGGGGTCCTGTCCTACCATCTATCCTCCTTCTTCTCTCCGTAAATGATCTCTCATGAGCCTCTAACCCTATACACTCTTATGAAGGTGATTCCACTCTATGTACTTCAGTCAATTGTCCTTCCACTCCTCCACCAATACTCCTTCGTCTGCGGATGTACACACTTCCTCTCTTATTTCGGATTTGTGCAGCACCTAAGAATGGGGAGGCAAGTAATTTGCAAAACCCAATTTCTTGCTGTATCTCATTAATTTCCCAGTATTACACTTCAGAACACTACAATGCAACCTTGCAGTAACATACACTTGTGTGTAACCATATCCTCCACTATATTCGCGGAGACCCCAATACTGGAAGTGCTGTATAGATGCTGTATTTTTTTCCCCCTTTTCTGCAAGCAGCATTTGTACATCTACGGGCGTTCGTATCCGCCCCAGTCTGGAGTACTGTTCGCACATCCGTGGCGGCTCTTCCACCACATACATCTTGCAGTGGAAACAAGACGCTTTCTACATGATCAACCCCCCTTGTATCACCTCTTCTCAACCATTCCTTTCCATACGTCGAGATGTTACTTCCTTCTCTCTGTTACACAGTTATCATTTCGGCCACTGCTGTCGTTCACCTGTCTGCCTGTATCCGAACTCCAAAAGACCAGGACCCACGGCAAGCGACTTAGCTACTGCTTCCCTCAGTTTCTGTGTGGAGACCAACCACACGAGGAGTGGCCATTGTGATACACCCTTAGGCTTTCCTCAAACAGCAAAGTTGTTGGATTCTCTTACTCCTTTTGTCTTTCCCTTTTCCTATCACCTTTCCGCTTATAACAATCAGGTCTACAGTAAGAGGTATCACCGATCTCTAGTCTTCTTCTTGAACTAATTCTTCCATCCGTCCGAGGTAGCCACCATCAGGGCAAGTTTTTGCCCACGTCATGTCGTGGGTAATACGGAAGACAGAAAACCCTTCGCGTCGGACCATCTTAGGCGGTAAAGAACATGATGGGAAGTGCGTGTGTCTCCCCCAGCACCGTCAGCAGAGTCTCAGGAGTGTAAACACGGTGGCTACGAAGCCTTACGTGGACGCAAATTGTTAGAGAGAGAGAGAGAGAGAGAGAGAGAGAGAGAGAGAGAGAGAGAGAGAGAGAGAGAGAGAGAGAGAGAGAGAGAGAGAGCTTTCCCTGCCGACGACCAGCCAGCCATAAAGCACAGGTAGCCTGTGTCAACCCCCCCACACCCCCCGGCCTGGCCCTCGCCACAGTGCCTCTATCAACGCTCGCTAAGAAAGATGAAGCTGATGATTCTACGTTGCCTTGACTGTGCTGGGAGATCTGTCGTTGGAGGCTCCAGTCTTTATGACAGCTAAATGAAGACTGCGACTGTGTTCTTAAACATTCTTAAAGACTGCTTATACATATATATATATATATATATATATATATATATATATATATATATATATATATATATATATATATATTTTTTTTTTTTTTTTTTTTTTTTTTTTTATACTTTGTCGCTGTCTCCCGCGTTTGCGAGGTAGCGCAAGGAAACAGACGAAAGAAATGGCCCAACCCCCCCCCCCCATACACATGTACATACACACGTCCACACACGCAAATATACATACCTACACAGCTTTCCATGGTTTACCCCGGACGCTTCACATGCCTTGATTCAATCCACTGACAGCACGTCAACCCCTGTATACCACATCGCTCCAATTCACTCTATTTCTTGCCCTCCTTTCACCCTCCTGCATGTTCAGGCCCCGATCACACAAAATCCTTTTCACTCCATCTTTCCACCTCCAATTTGGTCTCCCTCTTCTCCTCGTTCCCTCGTGATCAAATGCCTTGTTTAATCATGTAAAAAACTATGATCATTGAATTGACTGGAGTAATGTCATCTCAGTTATAACACCAGTACCACGAGAAATATTGAATCTTCTATTATCAAATACACAAAGAATTATAACCTTAACATTAGTGATGGTCTATACAAATTGGATAGCTTTATTGTTGGTAAAATTTGTAAACAATTCCCCTTCTTGTCCACATGATAAGTTTATGATACGTTCGTTGTCTGTCTTGGACAATCACGTGGTTCCAACAATTTTATATGGATGCGAGGCGTGGGCTATAGATAGAGTTGTGCGGAGGAGGGTGGATGTGCTGGAAATGAGATGTTTTAGGACAATATGTGGTGTGAGGTGGTTTGATCGAGTAAGTAATAATAGGGTAAGAGAGATGTGTAGTAATAAAAAGAGTGTGGTTGAGAGAGAAGAAGAGGGTGTTTTGAAATGGTTTGGTCACATGGAGAGAATGAGTGAGGAAAGATCGACGAAGAGGATATATGTGTCGGAGGTGGAGGGAATGAGGAGAAATGGGAGACAAAATTGGAGGTGGAAAGATGGAGTGAAAAAGATTTTGAGTAATCGGGGCCTGATCATGCAGGAGGGTGAAAGGCGTGCAAGGAATAGAGTGAACTGGAACGATGTGGTATACCGGGGTCAACGTGCTGTCAATGGATTGAACCAGGGCATGTGAAGCGTCTGGGGTAAACCATGGAAAGTTCTGTGGGGCCTGGATGTGGAAAGGGAGCTGTGGTTTCGGTGCATTATTACATGACAGCTAGAGACTGAGTGTGAACGAATGGGGCCTTTGTTGTCTTTTCCTAGAGCTACCTCGCACACATGAGGGGGGAGGGGATTTTTATTTCATGTGCGGCGGGGTGGCGATGGGAATGAATAAAGGTAGACACTATGAATTATGTACCCGGAAGACAGCGACAAAGCAAAATAAATAAATGATATATATATATATATATATATATATATATATATATATATATATATATATATATATATATATATATATATATATATATACTGGAAAGGATCACAATTTTGCGCGTGATCTTGGGAACTTTTCGTGTTTCATTTTCCCCGTGGACTCATAGGAATATATATATACATATATGTATGTATATATTATACTTTGTCGCTGTATCCCGCGTTAGCGAGGAAGCAAACGGAAAGAGACGAAAGAATGGCTCAACCCACCTACAATACACATGTATATACATACACGTCCACACACGCACATATAAATACCTATAGATTTCAACGTATACATACATATACATACACAGACATATACATATATGCACATGTACATATTCATACTTGCTGTGTGTGTGTGTGTGTGTGTGTGTGTGTGTGTGTGTGTGTGTGTGTGTGTGTGTGTAAAGTTCCTCAGGGTAACTTGCAGTAAAAAAAAAAAATCAGAAATTACAACTGTGAAATATTTGTGAGCTTCCACAACTGCGAGTTGGACATGTATAGTGAGTGCGCTCATTCATGGTTTAATTCAGACACTGGGGTGTCACATGGCTCGCATTCAAGTCCTTAAGTGGCACAGGGGACTCATATAAAACACTCGAGTGACACATGACAATCACTCTGCCTCACATGACACTTGTCAGACCGTCGTGTCACATGTGTCACTCAGGGATTCAACAGTGTCATTAGAGTTATTCGCTTACGTACGTCAGATGGTTATCACTGAACTGTCGAGTGTCACACATAACAAGTAACAAGTGTTAACAGAGTATGGCGGAAAGGGGGTATGGGGGGAGGCTGTGGGTGTGGTGTGAGTAAGGGAGAGGCTGTGGGTGCAGCTGTGGGTGTGAGATTTGGAGTTAGGCCATGATTGAGGCGTGAGGCTGTGGGTGTGGGTTGAGTCTGTGGGTGTGGGGTGAGGGCGTGGTTGTGGGTATGGGATGAGGACATGGTTGTGGGGCGAGGGTGTGGGATGAGGCTATGGTTGTGGGGTTAGGCTGTGGGTGTGGGTTGAGGCCATGGTTGTGGGGCGAGGGTGTGGGATGAGGCCATGGTTGTGGGGTCAGGCTGTGGGTGTGGGATGAGGTTATGGGTCAGACATCTAACAAGATAATATGACGTGTCTCTCGCAAGACAACGCTACGGATCATTATGTAATTTACTTGAAGACCCTGGGTACTGCTCCTGCTGCCACTACCGCTGCCTCCCTACACCTCTGTCTGCTGGACACTGCTGCCACTACCGCTGCCTCCCTACACCTCAGTCTGCTGGACGTTGCCGCTGCAGCAGCTGCTTCTACTCGCTGTCACAATGAAAACTGCAGCAAACTGAATCTTACCCAAATTCTGAACCTCCCATCCTTCAGAGTTATCTACCACCTGCCCCTGTAACAGAAAGTAAACTGCCTCTCATGACAAACAAGACTGGCTCGTAACGTCCATGATCACCAGAAGGCTCTGTACACAAACCCTCGAGGACGACGGAGAACTGGAGGTAATGGCATGGTAGCTTCCAGAGTGCCACATGGCTGGTCTGGCCTCTGCGAGAGAGAGGAACACTACGTACTAGTCATCCAGGCACAGGTAGAAAAGATATCGACGAAACTGTGAATACATTTCCCAACATACAAGTTCTGATGTGTGTGTTACCACTATATGTGGGCGACCATCGTCTCTTATATATGTACTTTATAGTCTTTACATAAGAGGCATTTCGAAAACACGCCCCAGCCCTACAACGTAGCCACTGATTGGCTGACTCTCCAAGATGTCATCCAATTCCGTAAATCGTAGCAAAGTTGGCTATAGGTCACGAGCGTCTGTGTAGGTGTCTCTTTAAAGTGATTCCCTTTTGTGTTGGAAGAACGAAGCCCCGAGCGAACACTTCATGAGGAGATCCTTCTTCAATATCAGCCACTATATGCCCTAAAGAGTAAATTTCAAACGCAGGAAGACCACAGCTTCCAGGAATAGACCGAACCTGAGGAGTTCTAGAAGTGCTGACTGACTCCAGAGACTTTCCATGGCACGGGGGGGGGGGGGCTCCAACTGTACTACACAGGAGGGATTCCCTCTGAGGAGGTTTTAGCGTCCTGACACCGCGAAGCCAAAAACGAATTCTTCTGAAGGGGAAGAACTAGGCAACAGAGGCGGTGCTCGTGTTGCTTCACAGCCAAATGTTTGGCCTAATGCGATGTTCAGTCATGGTGAAGACACTAATGCTCTGCTTATACACTGCCGTCCTCATAATCTAGAGGTGATGTGTTTTAGCTGCTGTCACAGAGGTTTGTGATAAAGAATATATATATACATATATATACATATATATATATATATATATATATATATATATACATATATATATATATATATAGAGAGAGAGAGAGAGAGAGAGAGAGAGAGAGAGAGAGAGAGAGAGAGAGAGAGAGAGAGAGAGGCGGGGGGAGGGTGATAGACAGATAGGAAGACATACAGAGAGACAGATACATACAGGTGGTGACACCAAGTGAAGGTACAGCTATATTCCTTCGCTCTACAGACAGGAGAGACTTAACTTAAGGGCGACGTACCTCAGCGGTCACTCTCACACACACACAGGCAACCAAGCACTTAGCTGTCTCTCTTGTGACAACACGGCAGTGGAAGCTGTCCGTCATGACCTCCGACGTGAGGGCCACTCCGAAGAACAGGTCTGGAGAACATATCTGGCAAGGCTGATGAAGGAAAGAGAGCCAGGATATTCCTTCCTCAACGGCAAGATCCTCATGAAGGATGTCAAGTGTGTGTGTGTGTGTGTGTGTGTGTGTGTGTGTGTGTGTGTGTGTGTGTGCGCGCGCGCGCGCTAGGAAATGGAGGCCTCACTGAGGAATGAGTTCGTCCTGTCAGCCATGTTCATTCCTTGACACGAGTGATTGCATCGATGCCGCGCAATGACCCAAACACGCAATGACCCAAACAAGACTGCAGGAGGAGTACATTCCAAGTGCTCCTCCTGCAGTTTCATCAGAAAACTCACGGGTTAGGGGCGCAGTAAATGGCCCTTTGCAGCACAGATAACCAAATGTTAATCGCACAAATGTTCAAACCAATTCTATACCTATTCTCCTCTTGGACACACCACCACGGTCGTATAACAGGGTAACTGACTTCAGAATGTGCTGAATACCTTATCCAAGCTGAGTACTTATAATAAGAGAGAGGTAAGAGTTGTGTGTCATTAGAGTTGTGATGTTCTCTGCTCCTGAGGTGAGGCACATCCCACATGAGGGGTAGTATGAGGGAGTATCAACATAGAGGGAGTCACACCCCCTCACACTGTTCATAGTTAAGATCACAATGTATAATTCCGATCATTCCTACATTATGTGTCACCATTATAGGTCGCCTGTAACGCCGCCTTCACGTCTTCAAAATCAATCCACTTCAGCGTTGGTCAAGGAGGCGCTCAACCCCAGGAAAAAAAATATTTGGAGCACCGGATGAAGATTTATAGAAATGGAACGCCCCTCACACACGAGGACCTGTGGTGTCACTTGGCCATGACACATTCTCAAACAGTCAAAGGGCGCCGCGCCTGGCCAATGTGATCATCACATTAAGCAACCGACCTGACCTTTCTCTGGCGAAAGGGTGGTCATCCCACGGCTTGGCTGACCTCACCTAGGTCACTTAGCAGAAGTGACGTCATAGCTTATCACCTCTCAACCTTAATGACATTAGCTTTGCCTCCTTCAGGTTCTACGCCAGTCAACAACGCCAGAAAGTCAGCGATCGCGTGCCCGCCTCCTCTCGTCTCTCCTGCCAAATTGGAGGTTTTCAAAATTCCCAAACGCCCATTTCCATCTCTCAAAGACCGCCCTCGTGACCTGAGTCTGACCACCTTCATATACCCGGGCATTACCCAGGAGAGGGAGTCAAGCAGTCGACTTGTCTCAGACAAGTGTACTGCTCTGGTGTCTGAAGTCTTAGCCATGTGACTCCAAACTCTAGGAGCGCTCTGGCCTCCTCCTATGTGTGCACCACTCCACCCACTGTGTGACTCTTGACACTTCATCTGCCTGACAGGTCGCTGGGTGGGGTGTGCCTCATCTACGACGTTCACGTTGGGTGGGACGTCGCCACCACCTGACTCGAGACCCAGCTTGAACAACGGGACCCGTGGCCCGGCGGCATCTTGCAATACAAAGAACCGCGGCACGTACCACAACCCCCGCCTGCAGACGCTCCACGAGACTCGGCAGCCACACTCTCGTATGCTACACCTGCCTCATCTTGCGCACTTCACCAGCACCGCGAACCTCCTGCCAAGGTAGCCAGCCTCCAGTTGCTCACCTCACCTGCGTACCACACCCTCTGGATTACATCACTTCTGTTTTACCCATTAAAGTACTGTTGTTGTTACTCGTGTTTCAGTATCCCTTTCTCAGTCCATCACCAAAAACAAAGTAAAACATTAAAAATGGAGTTCCTAAGGGTCCGATTCTTTGTGTTGAGCATTGGCTTTATTCTGGAAATATACATATCCAGAAAAAGAGAGCAAAAAGAATGTCTTTAGAGAACCATTGCAGGTGCAAGTACTAAGCTTAAGCTATGATGTGTCAGATGAGAGGCACGACCACACCAGCTGGTGCAGGACGTAGTGGAGAGGGGGAGGATCTTGTTATACAGGAAGTTCCCGCAAGTTACAGTCCCTGCTCCACAGACCTTGGAGTGGGACGTGAACACAGGCGAATCATGTGAACGTGAAGATTACCATACAAAGTGGAAGGAAACAGGACTGCAAGAGCTTCACATAAGCATGGATCACTACCTAGCTCGAAAGCTGCCAAAAATATTAGGTGACTGTTGTGATCAGAGTATGATCAAGTTGTACCATCGGGAACATTAGTCAAAACCCTACATATAACATCAAGACCTATAACAGATGTAAGATCATTCAAAACTGTGTAGTCACAGTTCAACACTGAGGCAATTCTGCCCTAAACCAAAGATATTCTCGTTGTTTAACGAATTTTATATCGGTAACAACAGCGGCCATCTTGGATGGTGTCCGGGGATGGAAGACACATTCCCGAAAACAGAGCATCCCTGACCAGTCCAGCTGAGACTGACCCACGTGTTGCACAGAAGACTGCAATGTGAGACGGACGGACGATGGACCCCAAGTGAGGGGCACAGCTCACGTGGCCTTTGACCTGGCGAGGTAAAGATGATAGTTTTTTGATACTGACGGAGCAGGGGGCACCTGGCGGAGTGAGTGTATACTGGCAACATGTGTGTGTGTGTGTGTGTGTGTGTGTGTGTGTGTGTGTGTGGAGGAGGGGGAGGTCCACTGGTAACGCCCCGCTTATCTGGTGACCCCCGTCCTGACCAGAGACTGACCACGAGCACCAAACAACCTGCCGACCCACAAGACTGACCACGTGCGGCAGACGAGCGTGGTCGGGGTTAAGTCGCCCGTGCCGGTGGGTGTGTGGTTCATGATGGGTAGCAGCACATGCAAGGGAATGCGTCACTGCCATCAGCTGCTGACGATGCAGGAGGAGAGGTGGACGCAGCCTGTCAACTCCCACCTACCCGACACATTCATCGCGGGCGCACGGTACGACCCTGAGCATGAAGAAGTGTGATCCCCCTAACGTGAGATACCCTCACTCCACAGTGACATGTCGGCAATCCGTGGCAAATACCTGTTCTGGTCTCAAGTTGAGAGGGTGACGATAACACATATTGACCACCTTAACTGCCTGCAGATAACATACCAAGCGCTCGGCCCACATTACCGTGAGAAGTGAAGATAACTTCCCCATGAGGATCGAGTGAGTCATCACTTGGTCGAGTCTGACGATTATTCGCTTAGTGCCGCTGAGGTTCACCTCCCTTGACCAGTGAGATGAGTCGATGAAAATGTGATTCAGCACTTCAGGTAGCTAACTGCAGCAGGTTATACGATAACCAAATACAGCAGGTTATACGATAACCAAATACAGCAGGTTATACGATAACCAAATACAGCAGGTTATACGATAACCAAATACAGCAGGTTATACGATAACCAAATACAGCAGGTTATACGATAACCCACTTTAGAAGATACGAGGCTAAACTTGAAGTTCAAGCAAGATATAATGTCTGGTCGACAGCATTTATCTCGCGACGGTATATGACGTGTTTCCAACACTGGATCTCCCATAATAACATGATCAAATTGTCTTTTTAGGCTCCACCTACACGTGATTTCCTCCTCTGTACTCGCCGTCTGCGTGATGAAACAGTTGATTTCATCAAGAAACACATGAATGAAGATCTGAAAACCGAAGAGGAATAAAGAAACTGTAAGGTAGGAAGAATGGACGACTTACCCATTATGGTGGAGAGCGAAGGACTACTTAGATGGGTTCCATACGACACTCCATCAACAGTTGTGTATCACACGCTGGAAGAAATTATCATTATTATTATTATCATTATTATTATTATTATTATCATTATTACTATTATCATTATTATTATTATCATTATTATTATTATTATTATCATTATTATCATTATTACTATTATTATTATCATTATTACTATTATTATTATCATTATTATTATTATCATTATTATTATTATTATTATTATCATTATTACTATTATCATTATTATTATCATTATTATTATTATCATTATTATTATTATTATCATTATTATCATTATTATTATTATCATTATTATTATTATTATCATTATTAGTATTATCATTATTATTATTATCATTATTATCATTATTCCTATTATCACAATCACTACCACTACTGTTGTTATTATCATTATTATTATTATTATTATCATTATTATTATCATTATTATTATTATTACTATCATTACCCCTGAGAATACTATGGGGATGATAATATTCTAAGACGACTAAGAGTGGCGGGAGCTGGGACTAGTAATCCACCCTTCTTACCACATTCCAGAGGAAGGAGTCATGTGAGGATTATTGTTCTAATGCTCAAGTCGGCCTCTGACGCTACCTCGTTATGGTGGGAAACGACAAACTGGTATGAAAGAATTATTATCACTAGTATTACAATTATTATCGTTATCATTGTAATGAGTCTGGCGTTCAATGACAGTGCTGATGGTGTTGCTGCTAGACACGTCTTCCGTCACTGAGGACGGCTTCTGCTGCCAGGCACGGCAGATGCTGCTGGCGGTGATGGAAGTGGCGGTGTTGGCTGCTCCGTAAAGCAGACACTCCTCGAGCTCCTGGTGTTTGCGAGTGGTTGCCATCGCCAGAGTTAAGGGAGGCAGGAGAGCGTCCCGAGGTGTGTGGTGGGGTGTACGGGTGGGTGAGCACAGCGCTGGGATTATCGTGAAGGGGAGGCGGAGGGGCGGACGGGCAGAAGCAGACTGTGTGTGTGTGTGTGTGTGTGTGTGTGTGTGTGTGTAGAGGATGGCAGGTGGTGTTGGCCAGGCGTGGGAACCTCGGACGGAGGCGCTCTTGTCACCAGTACATAACATCACCAGAGACGAGCGGCGCCATGACCACGGCCGTTTACCAGTACGGGAAGTGTTTACAGAACGGCTTACACTGCTGGAGTCAGGCGAGGATACCTCACACACAGACCAGCAGGGGCCTCTGTTCTGCGTGAGGGGGGGGGGGGGTCAGGCGAGGATACCTCACACACAGACCAGCAGGGGCCTCTGTTCTGCGTGAGGGGGGGGGGGGGGTTCAGGCGAGGATACCTCACACAGACCAGCAGGGGCCTCTGTTCTGCGTGAGGGGGGGGGGGGGGTCAGGCGAGGATACCTCACACAGACCAGCAGGGGCCTCTGTTCTGCGTGAGGGTAGGGGGGTCAGGCGAGGATACCTCACACAGACCAGCAGGGGCCTCTGTTCTGCGTGAGGGTAGGGGGGTCAGGCGAGGATACCTCACACACAGACCAGCAGGGGCCTCTGTTCTGCGTGAGGGGGGGGGGGGGTTCAGGCGAGGATACCTCACACAGACCAGCAGGGGCCTCTGTTCTGCGTGAGGGTAGGGGGGTCAGGCGAGGATACCTCACACAGACCAGCAGGGGCCTCTGTTCTGCGTGAGGGGGGGGGGGTCAGGCGAGGATACCTCACACACAGACCAGCAGGGGCCTCTGTTCTGCGTGAGGGTAGGGGGGTCAGGCGAGGATGCCTCACACACAGACCAGCAGGGGCCTCTGTTCTGCGTGAGGGTGGGGAGTCAGGCGAGGATACCTCACACAGACCAGCAGGGGCCTCTGTTCTGCGTGAGGGGGGGGGGCGGGGGTCAGGCGAGGATACCTCACACACAGACCAGCAGGGGCCTCTGTTCTGCGTGAGGGGGGGGGGGGTCAGGCGAGGATACCTCACACACAGACCAGCAGGGGCCTCTGTTCTGCGTGAGGGTGGGGAGTCAGGTGACCAAGTCAGCAGACGGAACACACACACACACTAGGTCGTCGACACAAGATAATGTCGTTGAGCATAATGAAGCAAGGGCGTAACCAAGGGAGGGGTTGAGAGGAGCAACAGCCCCTCGTCCCACTGAGCCAAACAGTACACAATTAACATAATCATTATGATGATTAACACAGCTTTATAATTAGTCTATTCAATTTAATCCCACGAAAGGAAAAAAAAACGAATGTATAATGTCTGTATATATAAGATGGAAGGATGTACAATAATGACCAATGAAACACCCATCTCAGTTTCAGCATCTTGCCAAAACAATGACATACGTGTGTTTATAACAAAGGAATTTCCTCTACCAGCAAAAGTATCTTCATCTCTGTCACTAGACAGAACTGCCTTGGTTAATGCCGTCACCTGTTTTAACATCATACACAGATTCTCACAGAAAAGTGGTCGCTGTTCTTACAGCAAACACACTTCCATACAACAACTGCTGCTTTCACTTTCATGAGAATATGACTAATATCTAGAAATCTAAGTAATCCAACTTATCTTCTAATTAACTGAAAATTATGCTTAGTTCTCTAACTCAAAAAGCCCTGTACGTCTCGATATGTAACAAGTTTAACTCATACCATTCTTGGCATGAATCTTTCATCACTAGATAGAGTTTACAATCCACCTTCCCTCTTCCCACTGACCGGCCTGACTTGAAGGTGAACTGCCTTCAAAGTACCTCCCACTACGAGGGAGAAACTCCCTGGCCTGAGGCAAGTCTCCAGCGACAGTATGGTATGACCGCCAGGTGAGCAGGGAGCCTCGGCTCGGGCCGGCAGAACCCGGCACCACCACCCATGTGTCTCCTGCACCACCAACCACCTGCGCCGGCCGGCCAGCCAGCCGCCCGCGCTCGCATGCCTCGAAAATAGCCACCTGACCTACACCTACCGACATCCACGTCCCCAGCCACCCCCAACCTACTCCCACACCTCGCCTCTTCCCTCCCCTCCCTAGTGACACCAGCGGCACCAGCTGCTGACGGTGGGTGGTGTCACGGACCACGAGGGTGGCAGTGGGTTCCCACGGGCTCATGCTGACGCATCTGTCTCCTCTCCAACATCCAGCCATCTCTCACCAACGCAAACTCCTCTCCAACATCCACCCATCTCTCACCAACACAAACTCCTCTCCAACATCCACCCATCTCTCACCAACACAAACTCCTCTCCAACATCCAGCCATCTCTCACCAACACAAACTCCTCTCCAACATCCAGCCATCTCTCACCAACACAAACTCCTCTCCAACATCCAGCCATCTCTCACCAACACAAACTCCTCTCCAACATCCACCCATCTCTCACCAACACAAACTCCTCTCCAACATCCACCCATCTCTCACCAACACAAACTCCTCTCCAACATCCAGCCATCTCTCACCAACACAAGCTCCTCTCCAACATCCAGCCATCTCTCACCAACACAAACTCCTCTCCAACATCCACCCATCTCTCACCAACACGATACTGGACTGAGACGAAAATTTATCCCCTGCTGACCCTGCCATACTGTCCCCAGCTCTGCTGACCCTGCCATACAGTCCCCAGCTCTGCTGATCCTGCCATACAGTCCCCAGCCCTGCTGACCTTGCCATACAGTCCCCAGCCCTCCTAACCCAGCCATACAGTCCCCAGCCCTGCTGACCCTGCCATACAGTCCCCAGCCCTGCTGACCCTGCCATACAGTCCCCAGCCCTCCTAACCCTGCCATACAGTCCCCAGCCCTGCTGACCCTGCTATACTGTCCCCAGCCCTGCTAACCCTGCCATACAGTCCCCAGCCCTGCTGATCCTGCCATACAGTCTCCAGCTCTGCTGACCCTGCCATACAGTCCCCAGCCCTGCTGATCCTGCCATACAGTCCCCAGCCCTGCTGACCCTGCCATACTGTCCCCAGCCCTGCTGATCCTGCCATACAGTCCCCAGCCCTGCTGACCATGCCATACAGTCCCCAGCCTCCTAACCCTGCCATACAGTCCCCAGCCCTGCTAACCCTGCCATACTGTCCCCAGCCCTCCTAACCCTGCCATACAGTCCCCAGCTCTGCTGACCCTGCCATACAGTACCCAGCCCTGCTAACCCTGCCATACAGTCCCCAGCCCTGCTGATCCTGCCATACAGTCCCCAGCTCTGCTGATCCTGCCATACAGTCCCCAGCCCTGCTGACCCTGCCATACTGTCCCTAGCCCTGCTGACCCTGCCATACAGTCCCCAGCCCTGCTGATCCTGCCATACAGTCCCCAGCTCTGCGGATCCTGCCATACAGTCCCCAGCTCTGCTGATCTTGCCATACAGTCCCCAGCTCTGCTGATCCTGCCATAGAGTCCCCAGCCCTCCTAACCCTGCCATACAGTCCCCAACCCTGCTAACCCTGCCATACAGTCTCCAGCCCTGCTGATCCTGCCATACAGTCCCCAGCCCTGCTGACCCTGCCATACAGTCCCCAGCCCTGCTGATCCTGCCATACAGTCCCCAGCTCTGCTGATCCTGCCATACAGTTCCCAGCCCTGCTGACCCTGCCATACAGTCCCCAGCCCTCCTAACCCTGCCATACAGTCCCCTGCCCTGCTGACGCTGCCATACAGTTCCCAGCACTGCTGACCCTGCTATACAGTCCCCTGCCCTGCTAACCCTTCCATACAGTCCCCAGCCCTGCTGATCCTGCCATACAGTCCCCAGCTCTGCTGATCCTGCCATACAGTCCCCAGCTCTGCTGATCCTGCCATACAGTCCCCAGCTCTGCTGATCCTGCCATACAGTCCCCAGCTCTGCTAACCCTGCCATACAGTCCCCAGCCCTCCTAACCCTGCCATACAGTCTCCAGCCCTGCTGACCCTGCCATACAGTCCCCAGCCCTCCTAACCCTGCCATACAGTCCCCAGCCCTGCTGACGCTGCCATACAGTTCCCAGCCCTCCTAACCCTGCCATACAGTCCCCAGCCCTGCTGACGCTGCCATACAGTTCCCAGCCCTGCTGATCCTGCCATACAGTCCCCAGCTCTGCTGACCCTGCCATACAGTCCCCAGCTCCGCTAACCCTTCCATACAGTCTCCAGCTCTGCTGACCCTGCCATACAGTCCCCAGCTTTGCTGACCCTGCCATACAGTCCCCAGCTCTGCTGATCCTGCCATACAGTCCCCAGCTCTGCTGACCCTGCCATACAGTCCCCAGCCCTGCTGATCCTGCCATACAGTCCCCAGCTCTGCTGACCCTGCCATACAGTCCCCAACTCTGCTGACCCTGCCATACAGTCCCCAGCTCTGCTGATCCAGCCATACAGTCCCCAGCTCTGCTGATCCTGCCATACAGTCCCCAGCCCTGTTGACCATGCCATACAGTCCCCAGCTCTGCAGACCCTGCCATACTCCCCAGCTCTGCTGACCCTGCTATACAGTCCCCAACTCTGCTGACCCTGCCATACAGTCCCCAGGTCTGCTGATCCAGCCATACAGTCCCCAGCTCTGCTGACCCTGCCATACAGTCCCCAGCTCTGCTGATCCTGCCATACAGTCCCCAACTCTGCTGACCCTGCCATACAGTCCCCAGCTCTGCTGACCCTGCCATACAGTCCCCAGCTCTGCTGATCCTGCCATACAGTCCCCAGCTCTGCTGATCCTGCCATACAGTCCCCAGCCCTGTTGACCATGCCATATAGTCCCCAGCCCTGCTGATCCTGCCATACAGTCCCCAGCTCTGCTGACCCTGCTATACAGTCCCCAACTCTGCTGACCCTGCCATACAGTCCCCAGCTCTGCTGATCCAGCCATACAGTCCCCAGCTCTGCTGACCCTGCCATACAGTCCCCAGCTCTGCTGATCCTGCCATACATTCCCCAGCTCTGCTGACCCTGCCATACAGTCCCCAGCTCTGCTGACCCTGCCATACAGTCTCCAGCTCTGCTGATCCTGCCATACAGTCCCCAGCTCTGCTGATCCTGCCATACAGTCCCCAGCTCTGCTGACCCTGCCATACAGTCCCCAGCTCTGCTGATCCTGCCATACAGTCCCCAGCTCTGCTGATCCTGCCATACAGTCCCCAGCTCTGCTGATCCTGCCATACAGTCCCCAGCTCTGCTGATCCTGCCATACAGTCCCCAGCTCTGCTGATCCTGCCATACAGTCCCCAGCTCTGCTGACCCTAAAATGTCAAATGTAAAGGTCATGGTGTCGATTAGCACAGTCGACCTTAAAGTTACTTCTGCAGATGCAGGTGTTACTGTTGGTGCAGGTGTTACTGTTGGTGCAGGTGTTACTGTTGGTGCAGGTATCACTGTTGATGCAGGTGTTACTGTTGGTGCAGGCGTCACTGTTGGTGCAGGTATCACTGTTTATGCAGGTGTTACTGTTGGTGCAGGCGTCACTGTTGGTGCAGGTATCACTGTTTATGCAGGTGTTACTGTTTGTGCAGGCGTCACTGTTGGTGCAGGTATCACTGTTGATGCAGGTGTTACTGTTGGTGCAGGCGTCACTGTTGGTGCAGGTATCACTGTTTATGCAGGTGTTACTGTTGGTGCAGGCGTCACTGTTGGTGCAGGTATCACTGTTGGTGCAGGTGTTACTGTTGGTGTAGGTATCACTGTTGATGCAGGTGTTACTGTTGGTGCAGGCGTCACTGTTGGTGCAGGTATCGCTGTTGGTGCAGGTGTTACTGTTGGTGCAGGTGTTACTGTTGGTGCAGGTATCACTGTTGATGCAGGTGTTACTGTTGGTGCAGGCGTCACTGTTGGTGCAGGTATCACTGTTTATGCAGGTGTTACTGTTGGTGCAGGTATCACTGTTGATGCAGGTGTTACTGTTGGCGCAGGCGTCACTGTTGGTACAGGTATCACTGTTGGTGCAGGTATTACTGTTGGTGCAGGTGTTACTGTTGGTGCAGGTGTTACTGTTGGTGCTGGTGTTACCGTTGGTACAGGCATTACTCTTGGAGCAGATTTTACTGTTATAACAGGTGTTACTGTTGGTGCAGGTGTTACTGTTGGTGCAGGTGTTACTGTTATTACAGGCGTCACTGTTGGTGCAGGTGTTACTCTTGGTACAGGTGTCACTGTTGGTGCAGGTGTTACTGTTGATGCAGGCGTCACTGTTGGTGCATGTGTTACTGTTGGTGCAGGTGTTACTGTTGGTGCAGGTGTTACTGTTGGTGCAGGTGTTACTGTTGGTGCTGGTGTTACCGTTGGTACAGGCATTACTCTTAGAGCAGATGTTACTGTTATAACAGGTGTTACTGTTGGCGCAGGTGCTACTGTTGATACAAACTTTACTGTTAGTAAAGGTATTACTGTTGATCCAGTTGTTCATATTGATATAGGCTTTACTGTTGGCAAAGATGTTACTGTTGGTGCAGGTGTGTTCCTTTTCATACAGTCTATACGGTAAGAACAGGTGTTGATGTTGGTGCAGGTGTCCATATTGATACAGGATTCTCTGTTAGTACAGGTGTCCATAATGATACAGGCCTTAATGATGATACAGGTGATCCCGTTGGTGCAGGTGTTAAATAGACAAATACATAAAGAACGGTTTACTGAATTCAAACAACCATTCAGCTAAAAATGCAGGTGACGAATTACATAATTGGAGGGTTCATATTCGTATGTAGTTAATTAATCACTAAAAAAAAGGTTAATATCAAGTTAGGGCAGGGCACTGCCACGGCGCTCTGGGTAAACATGAGTGAAGTCTTATCTACATAGCACAGGAAGTTTTACACAACAAATGTTATGGTTTATACATAATCATACATTCCACGCTGATTCGTTGAACACTACTTGATGTAAAGTTACATATTGGCTGAACTGCTGTAGTACTGTCCAGACATACAATATGTACTTAATGATGGTGAACATAAAATAAGTTACATATTAGTTGAACTGCTGTAGAACTGTGATCACATACATTATGTTCTTAATGATGAACATAAAGTAAGTTACATATTAGTTGAACTGCTGTAGTACGGTGATCACATACATTATGTATCTGATGGTGAGCATATAGTGATGTAAAGTTACATAATAGTAGAACTATAGTAATATTGCGCTAACATATGTAGTGGTGAACATTATGGGATGAATATTTTCACGTTGGCTGTGCTACAGTTAACACAGCAGTTGACATACACGTAACTATGGGAAAACTAGGCAATCTGCCTGCTGAGCTGCAGTGAGACAATCCTTGTATCTGTCCACCTGGGTGGGTCACAACTCCCGTGGTCAGCTGGGTGGGTCACAACTCCCGTGGTCAGCTGGGTGGGTCACAACTCCTGTGGTCAGCTGGGTGGGTCACAACTCCTGTGGTCAGCTGGGTGGGTCACAACTTCCGTGGTCAGCTGGGTGGGTCACAACTTCCGTGGTCAGCTGGGTGGGTCACAACTCCCGTGGTCAGCTGGGTGGGTCACAACTCCTGTGGTCAGCTGGGTGGGTCACAACTCCTGTGGTCAGCTGGGTGGGTCACAACTTCCGTGGTCAGCTGGGTGGGTCACAACTCCCGTGGTCAGCTGGGTGGGTCACAACTCCCGTGGTCAGCTGGGTGGGTCACAACTCCTGTGGTCAGCTGGGTGGGTCACAACTCCTGTGGTCAGCTGGGTGGGTCACAACTCCCGTGGTCAGCTGGGTGGGTCACAACTCCCGTGGTCAGCTGGGTGGGTCACAACTCCTGTGGTCAGCTGGGTGGGTCACAACTCCTGTGGTCAGCTGGGTGGGTCACAACTCCCGTGGTCAGCTGGGTGGGTCACAACTCCTGTGGTCAGCTGGGTGGGTCACAACTCCCGTGGTCAGCTGGGTGGGTCACAACTCCTGTGGTCAGCTGGGTGGGTCACAACTCCCGTGGTCAGCTGGGTGGGTCACAACTCCTGTGGTCAGCTGGGTGGGTCACAACTCCTGTGGTCAGCTGGGTGGGTCACAACTCCCGTGGTCAGCTGGGTGGGTCACAACTCCTGTGGTCAGCTGGGTGGGTCACAACTCCTGTGGTCAGCTGGGTGGGTCACAACTCCCGTGGTCAGCTGGGTGGGTCACA